>NC_049215.1:7987500-8042500 GCF_013347855.1 Anguilla anguilla | reverse complement strand
TAAGTGGCAACATCAACTTTTACATTAGGGTCTTCGGAAGCCAGCCTGGGTTAATTCTGACTTTATCCCATTTGCCAGGACTGGGAAATGTTAAGTAGAACTTTCCCATCCATGAATGAAATCAAATTAGTCCTTAATTACAGCACACTTAGCCTGCGTTTAGGCGCCGCAGAACAATGGGCACAGTCCCGCGTAATGATGTTTGCATGTGCAGCTGAGGGAATCCACAGGCTGTTGCCTGCACTGAATTAATAGAGCGCTGATGTGAATGAGCGTGGGCTAAGGCTAAAGCTGCTCAGATCTCTGTGCAGCCATACTGCCGTTCAATCAATCAATCAATCAATCAGTCAATCAATCAATCGATCGTTTGCACTTTACGGCCTTGATACCACTATACCTATAAGCTCAGCTTGCAATAATCAAACATGGCAATGTTTTCTAAATTTACTGGGTGTAGCCCCCCTTAACAGTGCTGAAACAGACACATCTCAAATTGAACTGAACCAGCAAAACCATGATACAATAAGGAAAATAATGGCAATGTAACACAAATGCCATTGCATGAATTTCTTTTTTTATAAACAAGTAAGACACTTTGGGCAAGCAGCAGTCATTTTTAGCCACCGCAATGCCCTTCAGTGCAAATCTGCAATTACAATCGGTGCTGCGTATCTATGTTGTTAGTTATGGAATTGGGTTGTTATTGTGATTGCATCTGTTCATCGCATTAAGTTTTGTTAATTTCCACTAAGCATGACTGAGTTAATCTGTTCACTTTTTTGAAAGTGAAATTCTCAGAAGATACACAGGTACACGATCGTGAAAGGGATGGCGACAGCCCACTCGGGAAATAATTTACCAACATAACACACGTGGGGGCCATGAAACAAGTCTGTCATCATAATTCATTTTTTATTTGGCGGATCTATTGTGCGATTTCAGAAGGCCGAGTGAAATTCTGGGAGAACCCTGGCTAAGAGTTGGCAACCCTAATGGCCAAGCAAGGAAATACAAATATGTTCACTTCAAAGGAAAGCATTTTTAAAAGTATGTTTATGTACATTTTTTTTCAGGTAAATCTACAGTAGCTAATACATTGCACACCAAATAAATGTAGTTAAGGTGGAACACACTGAAAGGGTGCAATTCTATAAAAGTATTGCTTTAACAATGGCAATGCAGGATACTCAAAGTGCTGGTAAAACTCATTTCAGATTTTATTTCAGATGTGAAAAAATCTCATTATACTGTTGAAGCTGAAAAGACACCAGTATGTTATTAGATAACAGACCTACAGACAGAAAAAATCATATTGCAATATTAATTGTATTATATAGTACATCCATATTATATTACTAATAAGTGGTCAACTCAGACTGCAAATTTGAAAATGTATGACTGGTTACAAATAAATTCACCTGAAGTAGTTACAGAAAAAAGTTTCCACACTACAGTATCTGAAATTCTTTTTCACATGCTAAAAATTGCATTGCAATAATTGCATTATTGAGTTGAAGACAATCCAGAGACTTAAGCTTCTCTTTCAGTTAATTGCATTGGAATGAAAATTTAATTTAACACAAAATATACATTTGAAAACATTTGGAAAATATAAAATGGCCTTTTTTTAAATTATCATTCCGGAACCAAACATATAAATTTTTTTTTACTTTGAGCCTGCATGAGACAATAATTGTATTATTTATAGATCCTGTGAAATTAAGCATGGTTTAAAGCCAGAGAGTGTATGGTTTAATCAGTTCCGTTGATTCATGCTTTCAATTCAAACTGGATTTGGAAGCAAGGCACATTTAATACATTCCCTTATTACTCTATAAATGCGAGTGGCTCACTCGGCATACCACGAGTAATAAATTAATCGTAATAAAAACACCAAGTGCTCAGACAGATGCAGAAATTAAAAGCCGGCATCAAATACAATGCTCCATCCCATTCAGCATAATAAGATCACGTGACCCGATATCACTTGCGAGGACCAATCGCGTTCACCTACTCGATAAGCTTTCGGGATATTTATGCATGCTTATTGTTGATTTGTGTTTCGTCTGACACCGAGGACATTGATCGAATAAATATTTAGCATTTAAAGCCATTTAAAAAGAAAAAGAGCAAACATAAATATGTAAATAGAAGTGGACTCCAATTAAGTCTTCTGTTGAATAAAAGAAGCGAAAGTTACAGTATGCCCTGTAAACATATGCTACCGGAGAGTCTTCGGCACACTGATGTGCCTTTATCATTTAAATATCACAGCCTACAACTTGCTGAAGAAGTCACAAGTCTGTAATGTTTCTGCAGTATACCTGATCTTTGTGGCCTTTCTACAGTAGCGGCCATTTTGTCATTAGCATGTCTAAAAGAGTTTGTTCTCTCTTTAAGGATTGTGCCTCTGCTGCTTTTTTCCTTTCTTAAATTCTATTGTTTTTTTGTTTGTTATTTATTTTCACTAGGGGGCAGAGCATTTTACCATGTAAATCTGTGAAATGAAAATGTACAAATGAAAGTAAAGAAGTGCAGGGAGGTAGTGGGTCGAGCAAAGGTAAACTCTCCAGCCCTGTGACTGTAAAGCTCAGGCTATGCATATCGTTAGTTTCCGCGAACATGAGTTTTTAAATTGTGTTTGTGTGTGTGGGTGTGTGTGCGTATGTGTATGTGCATGTACATGTGTATGTTTGTGTGTGTGTGTGCGTGTATGTGTGTGCGCATGTACATGTGTATGTTTGTGTGTGTGTGTGTGCATGTTCCTATGTATGTTTGTGTGTGCATGTACATGTGCGTGTGTTTGTGTGTGCGTGTGTGTGCATGTACGTGTGTGCTTGTGCGTGCGTGTACGTGTGTGTGCATGTACATGTGCTTGTGCATGTATGTGTGTGTGTGTGTGTGTGTGTGCGCGTGGGTGTACGCGTGTGTGCTTCTGTGTGTGTGTCTGTGTGCTTGTGTGGGTGGGTGAAAGAATCCAAGGGATTATTATGATACTACACGTCTGGCTACCTGGCCCTATCCTTTGTAAGTCAGCTCATGATATGCGGAAGGAAGACTCTGTGTGTCCAGTGCTCTTAATGAATCCTGCTTCGCTGCTGGAGAATCAACACCTGATCACTCCACTTTTTACCAGGTGCACTAATGAAGATGCACTCTAGTCTGTCATACTATCCCAGGTTTCTCCTGGATTTACACTATTATTACATTTCACTTCATCAGTTCTCCCAGTCTCACTGCAGGATACCTGATATTTCAATTTACAGTTGGGGGAGGGGTGTAGATTCCAAGCTCATTATCCTCAGTCCTTGAAAACATGAGCCCTTACACTAAACTTAAAGTTATTTTTCATCTTGTCCAATATAACAATTGGACGGGGCCATGCTTAAATAGATAGTCCGCTTCTGCTATGGTTTTGATATTTTATCAGTTTCACTGTATCGGTTTGATTGACACAAGCAGTCTTTGTGTTCACTGAAGGGTGTTATAGATACTTATAACAGCTTCTGCTGAGCTGCCAGCTTAAGAATGGATGATATGGGGATATTTGACAGTTCCTGTTCTGAAGCAAATAAAATACACCTTAAAGTGTACTTAAGATGCACCTTAAAGTGTGCTTATGCCCATGCCTCCAGAGGTTGTAGGTGTATATATCAGCAGGTTATTCCTCAGTGAATTATGTTTAATCTTATTTTCAGAACTATTTCCTGTGTAAAATCTGTTCTCAGTTGCGGCACAGCTTCCTACATCAGCATTACTTCGTGGGATTCTATGAATTGAAGCCCTTGTGCCACTTTGAAATTGAGAAGCAAAGCACTGGCTGATCTAAAGACTTATATTTGTATTTACAATTGTGAATCAATGCAAAAAAAAAGTTAACCTTGTTCAGTGCCAGAAGCACAATGCTGTACAAGCTGCTTTGGACTGACTTGAAATGTACCGTTGTGCTAGACCACACACCCCCGAATAGCCTATTACCGACATGCTGAAGAACGAAGCCGGTGCTTGGCTGAACCTTCTTCAAGTACACAGTAAAATGTTCAGTGTTCAGTGTCAA
Organism: Anguilla anguilla; assembly: GCF_013347855.1. Lineage (NCBI taxonomy): Eukaryota > Metazoa > Chordata > Actinopteri > Anguilliformes > Anguillidae > Anguilla > Anguilla anguilla. Next base: position 8,038,443 of record NC_049215.1, on the reverse strand, counting down.
TTCTTGCATGGTCCCTATTGGACTTATATGTATGCTAATAGCGCTGAAATAAAACACTAGACATTTTGCTGTGAATTCATTGCACGTAAAAACTGTCTGGGCCAACTGAAAACACTCACACTAAAACTGAAATAATATCAAAACCCCAGGAAGTGAACTGCTGTTCCGACCACATTTAGCCTCGCTGTACTTACGGTGCTTGCAGCTTATAGATCTGATGGTGGGTGATTCGGTGATCGTGGAGGCCATGGAAGGCATTTGACTCCTGGCTTAGTGACACAAAGCACAGTGTTACTGAACGGAGTAAAACCTTTTTTCTAATTGGCCGGCAGTCCTCCGTAGCGACGGCCGTCTTCCGGCCCGTAGGAGCGTGCCGGCCGCGAGCCCCGAACGCGCGTTCCGCGGTCCCGCCCTCTCCGGGGGGGGTCCCACGGCGGGCCCTAATCTCGGGAGGCACGATTACCATTTCCTCTGCCTCCATCTTGTTTGTTTAACTTGACACGGTGAAGAAAGGGGCGACGCTGACCGGAATCCCCCGCGTTAACGCGCCCCGTGTCCCGCATTCATCACTGTCACCGCGCTGGGGGGGAGAAGCTGGCAGTGCGGGGATGCAGGGGGGGGACCGCTCCACACGGCCAGGCACCGGGGGCAAGGCCCGACTGCCACAGCCCAACCAGATAACGTCAAAGACACGAAGCCTGCCACAGATTATCCCATTCGACAAAAAGCCTTTAAATATTTCCACTTAACAGGATAAATCATTATTGGTTTCATTGAAACATGCTAAGAGAGGAAGATTTAAAAATTTTTTTAAAGCCAACAGGAAAAAAAAATGTTGCGTTTCATTTTCAACAGGGACTGGTTCATCAGCTGGGTGTGAAAATGTCCGTTGCGCCAGTTGAAACGTGCCTGGCTGCAGCCACACGTGGTGCGAGTAACGCACGTTCATGCGAAAAACACCTAGCAAAACAGGAGACCTGGCCTCGACACCAGCCACCTGAAGCAGAAGACACTTGCTGTCAGGTTTTCCAATTAAATTGCATTGATTACTTCATAAACCTGTGTCTTGTCAAGACAGTTCCATTGGACATTGAATTTTAATTGGTGTTTTTTGTTGTTGTTGTTGGCTGTTTGTAATAAAAAAAAACAACAAGAGGAACAAAAATTACAAATAGTATAAGTAGAAACTGAGATAAATGTAATACTGTCTCTTTCAATAACTTCCACTGATTTAAATATGTTAAATATTTAACACAGTTTGAATCATCATCCTTTGACTAAAAAAAAAAGAAAAAAGATTAAATTTACACTCCTTTTGCAAAGAACCTTAAAATGTGCAGGAATGAATACATATTATATTGTGCATAGGAACCGACTAGAAATTAATTATTTTTTTTCATTAAACTTATTATATTTTCAAAAAAAGAGATTGGGGTGCTGCTTTTTTCCCTAAGAGCGAGTACTTGTTAAGTTCAACCTGTCCGTTTTTGATTGGGTCAGCTTCATTAAGATTTTTCCATCAGTCTAGTCATGGGCACTTCAGAGGACCAAAAGGCGGTGGCAATGAACTCTGGGCCTGTGCATGAGGAAATTGCAGTGGGTAGAAACAGGTCCCTGTCAGCCGTTAAAAGACAACAGTCTTTTTGTGCGGGAACTGGGTTTGCCATTTAAGCCATCCTAAGAAGTGGCTGGTTCTGAGTTTGCCCAGAGGAGTGTTGCTTATTGGACTAAAGAAGTAAGTCACTTTTTCAGGCTGAGCTGTTCGCCGCAGTGCCTGCGCATAATGATTACCGGTAAAATACAGCTGAAGTGGTTTCGTTTATGCAGTCATAAACACTGTCACGGCAGCCCAGTCATCAATTAGCTACCTCCAAGATTGCCACACGAGTGTCGCGCTCCCGCCATGTGTGTGTTATATGGGCATCCCCGACACAGCCGTAGTCTATATCTAGTGTGGCAGGGTGTGATAGCATTGCATCAGGTCCTCAAGTCTCTTTAAACGCGGACACAAAGGACCCAAAACAATGTGCTCAGCCTCCGCGTATACCGATTCGGTGATTTAGCGGTATGTAAACTCGTGAGTTTGTGCTCGCGATTATTAAATCTGACGCCGGTATTGGAGTGCTTGATATTTGCGGTTCAGTGCCATGGTTACGGCGCTAAAAGAAGATCCGCGTAGCGCCCCGGTTATATTTCAGGAGCGAAGTCTGAAGGCTCTCCGGGTCTTAGAAAGGTATACAGAAGAACACCCACTGTTAATCACATCCACTTTGCCGGGGAGAACAAAAGGGAGAGAGAACGGAGCGGGAAATCCTAACCTCAATACTCGGGGAACGTTCGCGCTGACGATGAAATCCCCCCTGCTTTCCTTGTCAAATTCGTGGAAGTGACTCTTGTACCTGTTGACAGAAGAATTAATTGTCACAGTCGTTTATTGTGTACCGTGATGTCATTCAAATCTACATCCTCTCTCTCCGAAACATTATTTACTGTGCTTAATGCGACACTGTCGCAGAGCAGTGACCCCGCTCTCGCAAGCAGACTTGCAGTGGGTAAAGGGAGCTGCTGAAGGATGGAGGCTGTGCTATAATCACTCAATGGGCCCGAATTTGTGAGAACCAAACAACATCAAAGCAACAATGGCCACTGTTACTTCATACATGGGGGAATAGTTATCAGACAGGAAAACGCACTATAAATAGTCAATGGTTTCCTGTGTGTGTGTGTGTGTGTGTGTGTGTGTGTGTGTGTGTGTGTTCTCATGTCTGTGATTGGTGGGCATACCAGGGCAAAACTATTCAAAATTTGATTCCAGTTAATTAATATTTTAAATAGCGTAGAATAATACTTCATAAAAAATTGACATTCTAGCCTGGCATGTGCATGCACGTGTGTTTTTATTTCCATTTAAAAATGAGCCTGTTATTACTCAAGTGTCAATATTAAATCATCCAGACACCTCATCAAGGGCAGCGGTAGCAGCACAGTGACATTGCACTGGCCTCACACTCCGGGTGAAACATTTCCCGTTGCCGGTGTAAAATCTCACTGCGCCGCTGCATGAGAGGGGCGATGCAGTATCGAATGCACTTCCTGCGGGACAGCTGTGTGCACTGTTTGTGTGCGACAGATGGCTACCCCGGCTTGATCAAATGAGTTCATTAGCCCCGTATATACCTTCACAGCGATGTGGTTTCTAAAACATATGGCAGCGAGATATTTTAATGAAGGGCACTTGTGGAATTTCAGGCTGTGATGTTTCGTTTTATGAAGACGTACAACTGAGCAAATGACAGAGATAATTAGGTTGGGTCAGAGCAGGTTTAAGGGAAGGGAACGTGTATCCTGGCCACCACTGACCCGTCTGTGGCACACACTAATGTGCAATGTTCGGCACTGGCTGGTTTCCACGGTATTTGGTGTTCTGTCTATTTCCCTGTCAGAATGAAGTGAAGAACGCAATATGAAAACACAATTAGATATTCAAGCACAGCCGTTCTCCACGTTAATCTCCTAATCAAACTCCAAACCGCTGATCTCCACAGCTCGGGTCTGGAAAGCCTGCACTTTCAGGAAGTGTGTGGCGGGCATCACACACACTCTCTGATTCATACCTGTCCTGGATTAATCCAACCAATAGCGTCTCTAGTTTACCTAGAGACACCGACAGCCACATATAGAAACCAGGCTGGCAAAGGATGCTTTCTAAGAAATTTATCATTCACAGGAATTTGGAAGGAAGTTTTAAAGAGCACTAAACCAGCACAAGCTGCAGTTGTAATGCATCTAATTTTGTCCCTGGTCATTCGTATGCGATGATAGCCTGTATCATCTGACATTACGCTGGGGCAATAGGCACAGTTTAAGGAAATTTGGAGACAAGCTATTTCCTTGTACCTGACCACCCATTAGCGGTGATTTTCCTGCTATGATGACAACTTTAAATATGCTTCCATACGATGTGCAATAGTGCCACACAACAGGGGCATGAAGGTCTTCCTTACTGGGCACAGATATGTACTGAGATGGAAACCCCATGGAAAGCACAAAACCGCTCCGTTCCACAGCATCTTTATGATTTCGGATTTCGGATCCGAAGGTTTAGCAGTCCGGTCACTCACGAGGGAGATGCCGAAGAAAGACAGTGTGGTTTGACTGTGATACATTATGTGGCAGAACTAAACAAAGAGGAAGTTATTTCAATTCCAATGGTTTTGTTACTTTTTTTCACTAAAGGTCAAGTGCTGTCAAAAATATCAGCATATTGACCTTTTTAAACATTCTGGAAACACCGGGATCGTAGATTATGCTTTCTCCACACCTCCCCTCTAACGAGGGGTTAAAAGTCTTTCACCAGGAGCCGCGAGGGGAGGCAACTCTCTATCGACTGCTATTTGCAGGTCCTTTCCGCAGTTCATTTGAAGTCTAACACGGCCTTGACTGTCCCGGAGATTCGAACGCGTTGTCAAGAGCGCGGAGAGCGGTGTGACAGAACGCAGGCGGGCGCACACGCGCGAGCCCCTTCCGCGTCTCCCGGCTGATGTTTAATTCAGTCATCGGCGAGCCCGGGAGCACGTACCCTCTAAATTTGGATGTCTAGACACAAATATCACGTTTCCTAATTGGACGTCACTGCAGGGGAAACGTACCGACGGGCGTGATTGACCGCCATTGGCTACTTTTATATCGTTCGGGCTAGCACGTTTCAGCTCGGCGTCGCAGGGTTGATTGTTGGTTTAAGGTGTCAAATCACAAGTATGTAATTGGAATGTCCTGAACTGACCACCCCAGTCCTGATGCAACAATCCCTGCTGGTAAATGAAAGCAATGTAATTCCCGAACACTGACTTGAAAAAAAATATTCCAAAAAAACCTACTCTTCAAAGGGTTAATAATAGTACAAATATGTTCATTTATACGCAAAAGGCTTAAAACAGGAAGCAGATCATAACATCCTAATCATGGTATCCGGCTGGCTGTCTTGAACAAAGCATTGACAGTCCTAGACACAAATACCTGGTTCCAGACCTTCACTCAACAGCTACTTCCTCCGACCAATCAGGGGTCAACAATGATTACAAAGAAATCACATGTGAACACCCAGCGTGTGAAGAGTACACATGTGAACTGTAAAAATAATCCCACTTAAGATGAGAGCGCCAAAAAAAGGTGACCCATGCTATTTATTTGAAGTCACACGTTTTGTTTCCGCACGTGTAAATTGTAGTTCACGTGAGAAAAAAGCCAATCACACGTGATGACTTCACGTGACCTATTTTCTTTTCACATGTGCATATTTTAATTCACATGTGTAAAACGTTAAATTAGCATGTGAAATTTGATTTTCACACGTGAAAAGGCAAACGTGACGTGATTTTTTTTCGTAAGGGCAGTCTGGCTGCACAAGCTACACGTGATGGGCCTTCCTCCAACTCGCAGCTGGTGGACTGCGAAGGGAAAAAAAAAAGAGCAAAGACTTGACATCGCCCGTCTCAGAGGAGAACATTTCAAAAAACAGTTTAGCTGTGGGCATGAGTTGGAAATAATGAAATCTTGAGCTATATTTATAAAGCAATACAGACACTGAATACGTTTTTCACAAAACTCTAGACGGGAGCCGTCCACTCTGCTGATTTTAACTGTGCGGCCGTACAGCAGCGGACGGACGGGCAGCCCCCAGGGCCGGCGTTCGCTGAACGACTAGCGGCCTCCGCTCCAGACAGCCCAGACATATCTTCCTCACGCTAAACAGGAAGTGGGGAAAACTGCGACGCGGCCGCCGCGCTCGCCCCGTCACGCCGCGCGGCCGGCCGAGGTGACAGACAGCTACGGGACTCGCCTCCTGGTGGGGCCCCGCCCGGCCGGGCCCGCCGCCCCCCCTCCCCCAACCCCCCCTTCCCGCGTCGGACCCCGCGCGCCAGGGCTCCCACAACACCGCCTTGGCCGGCGGAAAAATAAATCAGCTTTTAATGCGGGGCCCCGCTACTTGGGCTGCAGACTCTTTTTATATTGCGCTGACATATAAAGGATTAATTATTAATAAGATGTTGTGTATCGATTGAAAAAATACCTGCCACTGTAATGGGCCGGGTGATATTTCTAAATAAAACAATGACAAACTCATTATCAAAGGGCATTTTTTAAACATTTATGACAAGCTGAGTAGCTGAGGAGCCGCCGTGCTCCTGCAGGCGATAAGGAGGCGCGCAGACGAGGACAGCGAGCGTCTGCGGCGGAACGCAGAGGAGGGCTCGCGCCGTGCCCCTCACGTGCCCCTCGCGGGCCCCCGGGGGGAGGAGTCAGGGGGGACCGGGCGGGGGGACGAGGCGATGGGTGCGACCGCCAGAGACAGAGGGGTACGGAAGACGGGCCACGTGGCCCCCACTTTTACAACCCGGCCTTACGACTTTTTATTTCCGTGTATGTGGGCCTATCTAGAAGGAGCAAAGAAGAAAATGACTATTTAAAAGTGGTATTACGAAAAGGTGGTTTGGTGGCCCTGTCCAAGATTGGCAGCCTGTCCAGGATATATTCCTGTGTCTCTCCCAATGCACGCTGGGATAGGCTCCAGCACCCCCCATGACCCCGCCCAGGATAAGTGGGTATAGATAATGGATGGATGGATGGATAATATTTTATTATATGTTTATATTTATTAATGTTACCATTAACTGGTCACTGAGAGTTGTGTTACTAAATTGTACATTGAACAATAGTAGGGAGGCCAACTTCAGGTCATGGAATCCAAGCACAGCAGCCGTTGTCGTGATGACTCACCAGTGACTGACTGAATGCGCTGGCGTGTCAGAGCTTCCACAGGAAGGAAGTTCATCCCGGGCGGCGGGATCAGCGGGATCCTTCAGCAGGAAGGTGAAAGGGATCGGGCTCTGGGGTGTGAGTGTTTTCCTGCGTGACATTGAGCGGCCTTTTTGCGCCTGCTAGACGGGGATGGAGGGCGCCCCTCCCAGCGGGGGGGGGGGGGGGGGGGGGGCGGGCTGGGGGACGCGGCGAGTCCACTCCAGGACACGGCCGTGGGCGTCGCCAGCCGCACGGCGTGACAAATCGCCCCACCGCGACCCCCTCTGACTCCCTCACACCAGGCAAAGCCTTTTTCTCTCCTTCTCTCTCTCACTCTCTCTCTCTCTCTGTCTTTCTCACTCCCGCACGCCCGAAGGCAAGGTCGCGGGAGCAGGAGCGTCCTCGTCGTTCACTACGTCGCCCCGCCGACGGGCCCTTCGCCTCGCCCGCGCCACGCCCGCGGGACGCCATGCGTCGGCCCGTCGCCCGCCGAACGCCGGCCCCCGGGTCCCGAGCCGGTCCCAGACTCCCCCCGGCAGACGCGGTTTTGGGGAGGGGGGAGGAACTCCCGTTTGTAAACGAGCTCTCTGATGGCGGCCGATCGCCCTCGCGTCTCGCTGTCAGACACCCGTCCTGTACAGGCCGGCGGAGGCCGAGAGCAGCGGAGGACAGGGAGGCCCCACTGATACCAAGCTAATCAATCAACTAATCAAGCCCCTCGTCTGGCGCACTAAAAAACAATTAGACCGCCCGCTCGGAAATCGATAGCGCCGCATTCTGCTTAGATACCCGCCTGTCATCCTTTTAATAAAGCCTTCCCAGACTTTGACAAACTTGTCCGTCTGTCTGCGAGCTCCTCCGAGCTTTCGCGGCAACATTAAAACGAAAAACCAAACGAAACCACGGTGCCAGGGAGGTCTGAGAAGGCTAGCCCAGACGCAATAACGTTTACTCGGACGCGCATTATCTTTTGACTTATTCATGATGAAACATTTCCGCAGCGCGAGGGAAGAGCCACATTCCTCTAGAAAAAAAAAAATGTGGGCACCGTCTTAAGAAAAAGCGGGACAACTTTTTAATCACGGATCAGTGAAATGATATAAGTTGCGTTGATGTCCTCTGTTTTTAGTCACCTCCCATACATAATTAAAGCCGAAATTTGTATCTGTCCCCATTCCCTGGTCCCCTGATGAATTAATATCTGCAGTAAGTCGCAATTAGATTAGCTCATTTATTTTTGTCAGCTTCTTGCACTATCGGTTATTTGTAAATCCGACGGAAAAAAAAAAGTGAAACCGCGGGATTGATATTTATTATTACAAATGGGCGTTATAAATTAGGCAGGATTCCAACGTCACTGCCTTAAGTGATGCAAACTCACATTGTTCATTTATTTTGTGCTCTGAAAAATGAGCGCACCTTGCGATTGTACACTTTTCACATCATAGCCAGTCAGTCTTCGGACACATTTCTTTGTGGATGATGGTATGTTTGTATTTGATTAAAATACTCAAAAGAAACCATCAATAATAAAAATAAAAAAACAAAATCAAAAATGATCAAAAATCAGTGATTGATGTATTATTGTTTTGAAAATATAGATGACTGAATGTGCAGAAGCTTATTCGACAAAACTAAAGCATTTATTATTCATGATCATTTTGGAAACGGAAAAGAATGTACGTTTCAGCAATTTAGCACTCTCGTCAAGTAAACACAAATTTGGTCACAACTTGGTCATAACCACTCTTTTTTGACAAAAAAAGAAGCTGTGTGTGTGTGTGCGAGTGTGTGTGCGTGTGTGTGTGTCTCTGTGTGTGTGCGTGTGAATGTGTGTGTGTGTGTCTCTGTGTGTGTGCGTGTGCATGTGTGTGTGTGTGTTGTACACAAAGCTTTGACAAAGATAAAAATTCAAGCAATATACACAAATATCTACCTCTCTCTCTCTCTCTCTCTCTCTCTCACGCACCTCTCATTTTTTCAGTATGTATCATGTTGACAAAAATCAAGGATCTTCAAATCAATAGGCACACTTAATTCAAACTACTATTTATGTTTAAATTAGGATCTAAAATAACAACTGCAGCCCACTGGGTCAGCACTGACCATGAATAAAACCCCTACTTATGGCAAAGACTTGGGGATGTACCACTAGAAACAGACCATTTGACCCCTGGTCCATTTGACCGAGCAGGTTTCTCCCACAGGAACAACTTTTAACCACTAGAGGGCAAGAGGCCAGGGAAATAGTCACAGTCGCTGGTTCAGTTATTCTTTTGTATTGAATTGCATGCTTTAATTTCACCACTTCCTATCTCTAGAGCATCCATTACACCGGCTCGCCATCCAGGCAGGACATTGGAAACAGCAGGGTTGAGTGAGGACCAATCTCACGTCTCCATCGCTCTCCTCTTCAAGGAAGTGAAAGATCACGCCAGCGTAACCACGGTGGCCAGGGTTCCCCTTTTTTTAAATCCCAGAGGCGGCTTATTCAAAGACCGGAGGAGCTACCTCCTCAGTCTCGTACACCCGAACAGGCACTTGGCCCCTCTAACAGTCTCAGTGAGAGCGTCGCTTCACCAAAAAGGGCTAGCGGGTGAACGCCGAACGCCACACGAGCCAGCCGGGACGTCGGGGTCCGTTAAGTAAATAAAGGCAAAGCGAAGCGCCCCGCCGGTGGTCATCCCCTCTCCGGGGCAGGGGGAATATGAAGAGCCGGTGGCGGGCGGCCGGGCCCGGGAAGCCCCGCGTCGTGAAGACTGCGAGACGTCTGCATTAACCTTTCCCCTTCTCGGGGGTGCGCCCGGGGCAGCCGGGAGACTCCCCGTAATCAGGCTCCTGTCATCGCTCCCGTCCGGGAGATTAATTCGGCCGCTTTCGGCTCCGGAGTCAGTCCCGCCGCTCGCGCGCGTCCTCCAGACCAAAGCGCACGCACCCAGAGACGCCGTTTAACGCCGACGGAAAGGACGCGTCTATGGAGGCAACGTCGGGGGGGGGGGGGGGGGGGCGGTGGCCGGAGAGCAACGCAGTTTTGTAAACGAATTGCACGAGCGCCCGATGTTCGAGTAGACCTAACTTCAGGGTTTCTTAGATCAGAATTTATCAAGGGTCTTCATTCAACTGGAAACAATGTCTCAAGTCCTGGGAGAATGACCATCCTGAACTACCTCACAGGTCATATTGTTTTGTTTGTTCAGCTTGTACCCTACCCCAGCTCTTAATGGTAAAAAATATGCATCGAGTGACTCAATAAATATGTTGGCCAAAAGAAACCAGCGGATGTTGCTTTGGTAAGAGGTTCTTTCATGACACGGGAAACAAATGCACCACTTGTCAATTAATCAAGTGGTTAGCCAATCGATCATCCATCGAGCCATCGGTCAATCAAGCTCATTGTATTCAACATGAAGTACCGTCCCTTACTGCCGGAGCACCTTACTCGGCGCTAGCAGACTGAACGCGGGAGCCGCACCGGCGCGTCGGACGGCTGCCGCTTACTCCCGGCTGGCCCCGATCGGGTCCTCGCGGGTTGACGCCCGGCGCTGAGGACGCCTAACGCCTGGGGCCGGCGCGGAAGGGATAGGCGGCCGTTTCGCGGTGCGCGCGATGGCTCGGGACGACGATGCGCAACCCCAAGCACAGGGGCTGACAGATGTTGGGGTTCTACTGATCATCCATTTTCGGCGGGCGAGCCGGGGAAAGGTCCCCTGGCATTGATAACACATTTGGCTCCGACATCAAATTCCTGCCCTATGAAGGAAAACAGCATCAATCACCGGGGCCCATTCATCTGGGCCCGCTGACAACCCGGATTATTAATTTATCAGCGAACACATCCCCGTAATAGAGTGGTTCTCTCTCTCTCTCTCTCTCTCTCTCTCTCGACCATGGGAGACTTCAGAGGATTGTAATTAATAGGGAATGGATGTACCCAATTTCCCTCTTTCCTCTCCGTGTCAGGGAGCAGCCTGAGATCTCGGGTGTTAAGGAGTCATTTTAATATTCGGGGGGGGGGGGGGGGGGGACAATGTTTGTTAATGTTCTGTTTAATGTTCACTTCCTGGGGAGATGTTCTCTCTCACGCGGGATCATGTCAAAGGTGGCTGAGGACGCTAAGTGATTGGTTACGCCTACAATGGGTCCCTGTGATGTGGCTCGCTATGTTTATTTCTTAACAGGATATTAAAAAAAGGAATCCAAGGCAACTGTTGAGTCTACATATAGTATAACAGATGATATATATATTAATACAGACAGAACTCAGCAGAAAATGTAATATTTCCTTTAAGAAATGCTCATGATAATCATTTCAATTCTTTCCAGAAGAAAATATTCATTATTTGATGTGGCAGTGCTGAGATGAGTGAACTCTTTAAAAAAAAAAAAATATTTAAAAAAACCTGAAGCTAACAGCACCGAACAATCACCACAAAAAGCAGATATATCCATAAAAACATCAGGGGCAGTCATGTACAGAGATCATGGACTCATGGTTATTCATGAGGTGTTTGAGAACTACATCTTTTTTTTTTTTTAGCTGCTTCTCATTTTTTCCCCCTCCAAAGCAATTCCTGCTCATGACATTTAAAAGGGAAGTAAGGCCATTTGGCGAACGCTAATTCTGTATTACACTGCTACCAGATCTTAAGGACCCCAACACACTATAAAAGGCTTATAAAATATTAAAGCTCAGCACTGGAAACCCGGCCACTGTGTGCAAAGGAGCGCTGATTAGCAGAAATACCAGAGCCCTACAAAAACTGGGCACCCCACTGAGAGATGGAGAGGGAGAGAGAGGGAGATGGGGGAGAGAGAGAGAAAGAGAGAGACAGAGAGAAAGATGGGGGAGAGACAGAGAAAGAGAGAGTGACAGAGAGAGAGAGAGAGAGAGATAGGGGAGAGACAGAGAAAGAGGGAGTGACAGAGAGACAGAGAGAAAGAGAGACAGGGAGAGGCAGACAGAGAGAGACAGAGAGACAGAGAGACAGAGAGAAAGAGAGACAGAGAGAAAGGGAGATGGGGGACAGACAGAGGCAGATAAAGAAAGGCAAAGAGAGAGAGATAAAGAGAGAGAGAGAGAGACGGGGGGAGAGAGAGGCGGAAGGGAAGCGGAAGCGCCTCTCCTTTTTCGCTACCTGTCCCCGCGCCCCCGCGCCCCCGCGGCTCTCGCTCCGCAGACCCCTGGCCCTGGCAGGTTGGCGGGACGCGCCCCCTCCGCTAGGTGCCCCTCTTCAGCGTAATGGGCCGTGGCAGCCCCGTACCTGGCAGCGGTGCCGGCGCGGGCGAGGTTCACTGGAGCATCGCCGCGCTGTCCTGCAGCGGGGGGGGGGGGGGGGGGGGGGGGGGGGCAGGACCAGGGGAGAGGACGTGAGTCACCCCCAGCCACTGACTGGTGGTATGGAAGTGTGTCGGAACCGATATGTCACATCTGTCCCTGTCACTTTGCATCAGGGCGACGGCACTGCGGCCGCGCGGGCAGCGTGCTGAAAGCCACAGAGGCCCCCGCGCTGGCCGCACAGGGCCTGCTGACAGGGAACCTGCTCCTCCCCATAGGGACACACAAAACACACACACACACACGCACGCACGCACACACACACGCACGCACGCACGCACGCACACACACACACACACACACGCACGCACGCACACACACACGCACGCACGCACGCACGCACACACACACACACACACACGCGCGTACGCACGCACACACACACACACGCACGCACACACGCACGCACGCACGCACACACACACACACGCACGCACACGCACGCATGTATACACACACACACACGTACGCACGCACGCATACACACATACACACACATGCTCACATGAACACACACGCACGCACACGTGCATGCACACTCGCATGCACACACACATGCACACAAACACACACTCACACACACACGACACACACACACATGCATGCACATACACACACACACACACACACATGCACACATACACACACTCACACACACGCGACACACACACATGCACACATACACACACTTGCACACACACGCATGCACGCATACAGGTTTTTGCTGCCTGGTGAGGACACATGACTAGGAGAGTACGAGTGGGGACACGCACACACACACACACACACACACGCACACACACACGCACGCACACACACACACACGCACGCACACGCACGCATGTATACACACACACACACGTACGCACGCACGCATACACACATACACACACATGCTCACATGAACACACACGCACGCACACGTGCATGCACACTCGCATGCACACACACATGCACACAAACACACACTCACACACACACGACACACACACACATGCATGCACATACACACACACACACACACATGCACACATACACACACTCACACACACGCGACACACACACATGCACACATACACACACTTGCACACACACGCATGCACGCATACAGGTTTTTGCTGCCTGGTGAGGACACATGACTAGGAGAGTACGAGTGGGGACACGCACACACACACACACACACACACGCACACACACACACACACACACACACGTGGGACATTTTCTCCCCTCTTTTAAACCGCTCACTGCTCACACATTCTCTCACACTTTCTTTTCTCTTGCACGGTGACATATAGACACTGACAGGGGTGCATTCCCACCCTTCACCAATTCGATTCTTTAAACAGAGCTCAAATATTACGCTCAGCAAATACAATTACAACATTTCAACCCTGTCACCTGCTGTGTGACATCAAGGTCAGAGAAAGGTCAGAGGGCACGTTTGATCATTGTTTATTTTGAAATGGATACAAAAAAGGGGCAAAATGGAGGAGACATAAGATTTTTAAATGATCACTGATAAGCCACTTACATCCACTCTTTGTTGGAAATGTGACAAATTTCCAACTTCAGATATTTATATAGAACTTTGATCACATGTGTTGAAATTTACAGATTAATGCTTGTACATTTTGTATGATAAAGTATTCGAACATTAAGTATGAGCTTTTTTTTTTACGCTCTTGTACCCGCCGCATATCCTTTCCATTGTGAAGTCAAAGCCAGTGATGTGGTGAGCCGCGTGTAACTCTGCCCCAGGCAAACTGCCCAGGAGCGACATTTAAGATATCTGAATCTGAATCCGTTCAAGGTCACGCACACATTTTGTCATTTAAATGAAAGGGTCTAAATGTGACAAATGAACAAACCGCACTCTTTCTTTCCAAAAAGCGATTCCCACATACGTCGATCTGTAAAGATTCATAGCAGTTAAATCCAGTGTTAAAACAGAAGCGAGAATAGTGCTGATGAATCACTTTCAACGTTCCTGTCTTGGGAGGACGTTGTGTTTATCAATGCCGGGGAGGTTGGAGTCCTCAGTGTTGGATTAGAGGGAGAACATCTCTGCATAGCGAGTGAGGGAGCGTGCTCCATGTGCCGTGCATTTCTAACAGCTAGAGGGCGGGCAGCCGGCGGGGTCCGGGGTAATGCTACCATATGCTTGAAGCGATTCCACAAGCAGAAACATCAAGCAAATAAATAAATAAGCGCACGAGTAAATAAATAAATAAATACATTTAAAGGGCAGATTTAAAAATGAATTGTATGCACAAGTGTACCCGCTGCCATGTTGTATTAGGGGTTACGCTGCCTGCGTTTGCCCGCTTCGCGTTGAATATTAGGCGTGCGCCGCACGCTGAGGTCAGACGATGCCGTGTAGTCTATGACATCACTGTGTCATGGAGAGGGGGCGATGGTAAAACACACCTAAACATTTGCTCTGATGATTCACTAGGGCGTAAGTAGAAAATGCTTCAGTGCGACGTTGTGGTTAAGAACCTGGGCCTGTAACCAGGGGGTTGCAGGTTTAACTCCCAGGTGGGCTGAGGTATTTGAAATAGTGGCGCAAATGCATAATATAAAAATGCGTGTTCCCTAAATTTTCCTGGACTCGGGCATCTTCTAAGAATATGCATGTGTGCGTGTACATGTGCATGTGCGTGCATTAGTGTGCATTTCTGTATGTGTGTGTGTGTGTGTGTGTATGTTTGTGCGTGCGTGTGTGTGTGTGTGTGCATTTTTGGGTGTGTATGTGTGTGTTTGCGTGATGAGGGCATCTTCTTAGCAAATAAATTCAAGAAATTGCTTACAGTAGAACTGTGCAAGAAACCAGCACCTGCTGTCCTACACAGATGTACAGTACTGAAGATCTCCTGTTTATTCGAGGAATAACAGTGTTCCCATACCTCATTATGCATTTTCCTTACCATTTTAAAGGCTGTGATCTGATTAAAGCTATTTCAACAAATGAAGACAATCCAAGTCCCAGCCTACTCAAATTACAAAACGTAATTAATACTTCACAATTATATCATATACAAAATTATTCATAATTCTAGCAATGGTAAACACATAATAAATCATATTTGCACAAATTATTATTATTATTATTATTATTATTATTATTAGTGCTAATGTGTGAATGAGGAACCAGCAATGTCAGTGAGTGAAATCAATGTAGGATCCCCCCCCGGGGGTCAGCGCAGTTCAGCCGTACCCCCGTCCCGGCCGGGGCTATAATCCCCGCCTCCCGGGGGCGGAAAGCTCAGCGGACTGAGAGGAGTTCCACTGCGGGACAAAACGCCGCAAAATGACAGGGACAGTAATGACAACGAATTCCATGTCTCCCAGTCACGGGCCCGGGACGCTCGGCTGGGCTGACTCGTCCAATTAAATTGTTGCAGGTACAGTGGGAGACGCCGTCATTATCCACCGCGCTTCTGGGAATTGCTCCTCTGGCGAAAAAAAAAAAAAAAAGAAAAAAAAAGAAAACGCCACAATGGCCCTCCTGTTTCCTAAAAGAATAACAGGCTTCCTGCCTTTCTTGCAGAAAATACAGCAATATATTTATACACGCGTTATCACGCGTAATGTATGTCCGTTGGAACAAAAAAAAAGAGAAAAAAAAACAAATCGGTGGGAGACAGAAGCATTGGACGACGCGGAGGCCCGATAGGTAAAAATTTGTATTATTGCAGACTGAATTATACATCTGGCACGAGCACATCTTCTTAGGGTATGAATCCAGACATGTCCAGAAAGTGAAATCATGTGAACGTGATGGCTCGAAAACTCCTGGGAGAAATGAACCCAAAGCATTCAGAGCCCAATCTCCGATACAGAAGGTCAGATTGTAAAATGTCACTGCCATGATTGTTCCCCATTGAATAATTGGAGAGAAAAGCAATGACAGCTTGAGAAAAAAAAAGATAAATATATAATGGTTTCATGAAAGTCTTTATATTCTCTTTTCCTGTTTTCAAACAAATATTAAGATGTATTTTTTTAAAAACCCCTGAAAGAAGCGTTAGAAAAAAATAACGATCTATATATACACACATACATACATAAATTATGTGTGTGTGTGTGAACATGTGTGTGTGTATTTTGTGTGTATAATGTGTGTATATGTATGTGCATATATGTGCACATGTGTATACACATGTGTGCATGTTGCGTGTGTGTCTGTATGTATGTGTGTATATGTGTGTGTGTGAGCGCGTGTGAGTGTGTGTCTCTATGTGTGTGTGTACGTGTGCACGTGTGAGTGTGTGCGTTTGTGTGTGTGTATCTGTGTGTGTGCGAGTGTGTGTATGTGTGTGTCTATGTGTGTGTATGTGCGTGTCTCTGTGTGTGTGTGCGTGTCTCTATGTGTGTGTATGTGCGTGTCTCTGTGTGTGTGTGCGTGTCTCTATGTGTGTGTGCGTGTCTATGTGTGTGTGTGCGTGTCTATGTGTGTATCTGTGTGTGTGTGTGTGTGTGTGCAAGTGTGTGAGTTTGTGTATGTGTGTGTGTGTGTGTGTCTCTATGTGTATGTGTGTGTGTGTGTGTGTGTGTGACTGCGTGTGTGTGTGTCTCTATGTGTGTGTGTTGTGCGTGAAGTTGCCTTTGCCCATTGCGTCTGTTCTTGAGCAGAGCTGACATATTGCTGCTCAGATAGCAGCCACATCCCCTGTAAAAGAACGCTGCCTTTCCCCTGCGCAGGAGAATCCACGTATCAGCGAATGCTAAATGAAGACTGACAGATTGCCTTGAGAAACAAAGTTGGGAGTTTGAGGCTGCAAAGGAGACCTTGAGTAAACAGGACATGCTATGTACACCCAGGCTAACAAGCGACATATGCTTTCTTTTCCTGGTGCCAGCATGGAGCATGTGTAGCCAGCAGAAAGACTAAACGCCTTCTGGCTACTTTCTGTTCAAAATTTTATGATGTTTTTGTGTTTGTAAACAGGAATATTGCCAGGAATATATACAACGTACTGAGAGACAAGAGATATTTTAATGAGCAGAAATGTGACTCTTCGATAAAGCGCCTTTGCAAGCTGCAACAGTGTCCACCGTTTTTGTGTACCATTCCAGATCAGCAGATGATTAACTTCTAAGCCTTCACTTTACAGGAAAACCTGGACCTATGCCAGTCTGCACAGTACATGTATACATTATTATTAATAATAATAATAATAATAATAATAATAATAATAATAATACCCTTTCATTTTCACTGGATACTTAAAGATTGAAATTGGCAAACCATGTATGGTCATAAACCCAAACTGCCCCTTTTTTAGAGAGAGCAAACTCATAGGATTTCGTAGGATTCAAACTATATTTAAATGCGCAGGTACAGTGCTTTTACCATTAAGCCTCATTATGCCAAGAGCATTGTCATTTTGATTCCAGAGATAATTTCTTCATGCTTTTTCTTTTTCCTTTTTTTGGGGGGGGTGGGGGGGTCACTGCAAATACACATGCAGATTTTCGTACTGTTGCAAATGTACGATGAACTGTGACATTTTTGCAACTCATTTGCTGTACATTTCTGCTTGCTGCTATTCATTTTTGCAACAGCCACCCACTCCCCCGTCCCTCCTATTGCCTCCTGTACCTTACCAGCTCTCGTTTTACACTAAGAATATCTAGATGCAAAAAAAGAAAGTTTTTTGCCCCTTCAAAACCTACAAGATAATCATTAAAAAGATAATAGTTCAAGTCAAGGTTACTGCATAGCATATAACAGCATGCATAACTGATTATTATAAAAGGCTGTGATGTGCTCTCTATATATAAAATCATTGTGTACTCTGTATTCTTAATTCTGTACTAAGATCACAATCCAGCGAGGAAGAATGATAATGGAGCACCTCTTTCGCCATGCTTGGAATATAGTACTGGATTCACAATAATTACAATTGCAGTAACACTTTCAATGAATGGTCCTTCATTAAAGCCATACTTATTCATAAGCACTACATAGACATAAATTCTTACGTCAATTATGTCAGTTATGCTGTAATTGAAATACACAATTAAGGATGTTTAGTAAGTGCTTATGACAGCTATGTACTACTCACAAAGTAATTAAATAGCTCTTTTGAGGGACGATACATTGAAAGTTTTACCAAAATAGCGAACTGAAAAAGGATAAACGTAAGGAAAACCTTTGAACCGCGAGATTCACTCAGCCTATGAGAGTCATATTCACTCTCCTTGTGATCTCAGTGGGATTACATTGACTCGTGTGCATTGCTTTGTGGAAGTAAGATAATTTCACTTCTAGACAGTCATTCAAATCAGAACAAGACATCAGAAGAAAGAAGGCCTTTTTTGCTTGGCATAAAATTTTCAATTTGCTTTTCCAGCGATAAATTACTGGTCAGAGCCAAAATGGCAAACTAGTTGTCTGAATTATATTTTTTGGAAAGAATGCATGCACAAAAATTACCAAATAAATAAATATGAATTCAATAAAATGGAAAATGCTGGGGTACATGCAACCACAGACAATATTAACAACCTTCATTTTAATAGAAATTGGCAGTTTAGTCGTGGTTTATATAATTATAGCATTCCTCCAAGACTGAAATTGCCTACCTACCTCTTGCAATGTGTAGTTTTCCTATAATTTACTTTTCATTTCCTTGCACGCCTTCGAAAAGGGCCCTCCTCTCCTATGGTGCTGCTGAGTGTGCAGTTCCTGTATGTTTCCTGCAATCACACTAATTGGTTCCCTCTACATCTCACCTTTAAGACCCAGGTATGTTCATGCCGATAAGAAAATAAGACAAAAAAGGAAAACATGGCCCTAAAATAATGAGTTTCCCCAAGAACTTTGAAATGGAACAGAAAATTATGACATTTTGGTTTGAACCTATATGACTCTTCTTAACGCTACACAGGCAAAAAGAAGACCCGTACACTTTATTCATCCCATTACTTGGATTTAATTGTCAGTGTATAAATATTATACTACGTATATGCACATATATCAAGATAATGCATCGGATGAAATGTATACTTTGTCTATGCCGTGAATGCCTATAAGAACCTGTTGTCACATTTTATTATGTTCACATTTTATTTCATGTGCACATTGTATAGTTTGTTGCATGTTAGGTTAATGCTAAATAGAGATGTGTTTACGGGCACATTAGGAACTTCAGCAATATTACAAGTTCAAGCTAACAAAAATAAAGAAAGCTGTCGGATGATAAGTAATAAACATTATTGAGATTACATTAGATTTATTGCTATTAACTACATAGAATAATCGAAAAGTGCCGGCTCTGGAGGTACAAGCTGGGGGTGTGATGAAAATAAAAACGGACAAAGATCGGACTAAATTTAAACAGAGCCAGACATGAACCCAGCAATAGCACTGGCAATTGCACATTCTCAAGCTTCTTACTACACAATACACATATTGTCAATATTATTATGAGTAATACAAAAAAAAGCTTAAAGTATAAAACACGTTCCATGTTCACATCCTGACGACGTCTATTTTTGACACCGAACGAGCCGTCCCTACGTAGCTCGCTTCAAACTCACAGTTTCGCCCTTCCTTCGAGAGCCAGCAGCTTCCGAGTTCTCAGCAATCGACGCACATCGGCGACATTCTTCACGACGCCATCACGCAGAAGAGCCTTAGCGCTGTACAAATGAGAGATGCACCTCGCACCACATCTCTCACACTGGGGTGCCTAGCATGCTACTGGAAGGCAACAGTGGACCAGCAACTTAAGGATCTCTGACTCAATCCAACACTGTTTCTATCCAGGAAGAGGCCAAATGCAAGGCCCCACTGACGGCTGCTGGTCACAGTCAGCTAACGACGCGACCGAAGGCTCAACTCCGAGGCCCTTACATGTACATTTCATCATTTTCTAACACGGACAGTCTTTTCCATTCAATCGCTGAGAATTGTTGGGAAGCGCTTGGAGTCATAAGCGCTCTATCCACGCCAAAGCTTTTCTTTGAATGACAAATAGACGCGGAGGAGAAATAAAGCAATATGGCCAGACAGATCAGGAATTCCCCTGATAAATGTCAGTAGCACAGAAAAATGAAGCACTTACCTGTTGAGAATCAGATTTCCTGATGACTTAGTGCAGACATCTGACTCCTCAGTAAATAAACTTGGCACCGTGACTGCGGCTCCCAGATGAGAAATTGTTTCGCTCTCTTTCGAAACCTGCGAGGGGGAAACCAGGGCACGCGATCAACAATAGCAGGATATTTGAGACCTCATGGACCCAAATCTTTAGGATAAATGAATTATCACATGACTCATTTCTCCTTTTCTTCTAATAATATGCATGCAAACATTTCAAGGCATAGATGTTCTGGTGAGCTACTTTCACGTATGCTGTCTTCAAGAAAATAATGATTCCGTATGAAGAATGACACTCATCAATGCAAAGCAGTTCAAAAACAGTTTGTATTTTTTGGTGTTTTTTTTTTTTTTTTTTTAATGAGATGTTTGAAATAATACCTGTTGTTAAAATATACAAAAAAAAAAAAAAAAAAAAAAACAACTTCACAAGAATAAAGTTAATTCCCCGATGAGGATGAGGAGGAAGCTTTTCAGGAAACCTAATGTGAGAAAGATGAGGGGGAAAAAAAACGTCATAATGGATTTTTTAAATGATGCTTTTGGGAAAACAAAATTGCACGAGTGCCTATCAAAACAAACAGCCCTTCTCAGAGTTTTGCGGGGCAGTGAAATGGACGTCTCCGGGCAGGATTACATCCAGGAAAGGGGTTTTCCCCAGCTATTCGGCGTCCACACAAACCAGTTGTACACCAACCACAACCGTGCAAACAAACCAGTCCATTTCATCCGTTTCATTATCACATGACTTCGGGGGAAAGTGTACTTTAATAAATGGGCGCGCCTATCATGAGGCATACGTCTTCATGCACTTCGTGATGGATTAAGTAAAGCAAAATCATGCATTTTCCGCAGAGAAACTGTCAGACACCAGCACGCAATAGAAGGCCACAAATCACATGCTAATTTATATGAGCTCCATTACAAAAGAATCTTTTCTATATTCATCAAAACGTACACCGCATTCGTATGCGTTCACACAACAGACACATTTACATAGCTGCACACCATTGTGATATCTAAGGTTAGGCCGACACAAAGATGATTAAACATTTCTGCCGACTAAAATAAATATACACACACAGAAATGAATGCGTATGGCAACACCACACAAGTTTCACCACCAATTCATTTACAAAAATGTCAATAGTTCATAATATTATTTAAGATTTATATAAGATTTTAAGTCTAGACTGAATAGGTATAAAATAAGTGAATGGGAGTCTTTCCTGAGCACATCTAGCTCAAAGATTCATAATTTGTAAGATACCCAGCTCATAAACACCTGACTGGAAAAAGGAAGTTATTCTCACACAAAACACCATTCTATCTCACAGAGTGGCCATAGGCACCATTTCTGTCTGTGTTCCTGGGGCATCGTACGCGTTATCCATTAGATCTCAGGACTGTGGGCTTGAACATTGTTATTCAGCAGCAGACGGTCTGCTGTTGTTATTGTAAGTGAATTACACTTCATAATGCACAGTGCGCTGAATGTACTTGTTTGGGTTGATACTCTGCTCACGCAACTACGCGAGCTGTAACACTGGTAAACAACGGGAAAACACCGACTTCAGGCACTCGAATGTTTTACAAACATCGAGTCAGATACGGAGGAGAAGCCGCGCTGAATTAGAGGAAGTCGTGTATAATCCGTATTGACTTTCATTTAATTTGTATTCAGCATTCAATTTGAATGATTACAACTATCTCCTTCATTCCATTTGACTTGCAAATCGCCGAGTGAACCCAGGCATTCGCAATTTAGGCTTTAACCGCAAACAATATGCGATAATTAGTGTCTATTTCCAACAATGTGCATGTTTAAACGCCACAGACAATTAGGATAAAGGGTGTCCAGAAATCAGGTAAAGTGTCCTGAATTTCATGCAAATGATGAACACAATCTGCTGTGAAACTTTTCACCTAGAATATTGCCGGGTCCTTGTCAGACTAGAGATAAACAGACACATTTCTCTAATTAGTATTTCAATTTTGATGAGGATTTCAGTTTTTCAGCGTATTCAGTAGTTTGGTTGTTTAAGTGCATATGTGATTAAGGATCTCTATTGTTTCAGATCCTATAGTTTAAAAATAGACTTATCCACCTAGGTTTTGTGATGCAGAAAAATGAAACAGCAATGTTCAGTGGTGGTGTTACATACAGGAATAGCTGTTTATACAATATAAAATAGAAAGGCGGACCAAGAAATCTAATATGTTTCTTAGAACTCCTTTGGAATCTGCATTGTGAATACCACAAATGGAGGAGAGCTTCTAGCCTATCCCAACATGCACTGGGGAAAAAGGCAGGAATACACTCTGGACAGGTTGCCAATCCATCACTGGGCACGCAAACCATTCACTCATACACTCGTACCTAGGGGCAATTTAGACTCTCCAATTAGCCTACCTGCATGTTTGTGGACTGAGAGATGAAACAGGAGTACCAGGAGGAAACCCATGTGGACACAGGGAAAAACTCCACACAGGAAGGCCCCAGCCTGGGATTCGAACACAGAGTCGATCCCAAAGTTGAAGGCATGAAGGAGAACCAGGAGCCTGTTCTAGAACCATGGGCCCTGCAGAAAGAGTCCAAATGGTACCCATTTTATATTGAATCTAACTATAGGTTACCAATGGCTTACCAAGCTTTTAAACTAGAGAGCTGTAAAGCATAATGATAACTTACAGCCAAGCTCTTACTATTATAGCTGATTGTGACTGCAGTTGAAAAGATTACAAATTCTCTATCAAAGTAATTATCCTCTTAATCAAACATGCATTTGTTGTGATTACGTGACTGATCGATTTGTGTTTATGCAAACTATAGCCTAGATCAAAGAAGATTGGCTGCTTTGATTGAAATCCAGATCTTTGTCAGTCAGATCTGGAGTCAAATCTAACTTGTTTGTGCAGCGAAACGTCACGTTTCACAGATTTCATATTTTCACCAGCTTAAATCGGGACACGTTAGACAACCGAGCATTTACTAAAACTCGAAAAACAAACAAGCGCGGGCCTCCGAATTCACAAGCGATGCGGTTAGCCATTTATCGCCCCTATCTCCGGGCCAGCTGTGGGCTCAGTCGCGGCACGGCGACCGACCGAAACTCACGGCCGACGGATGCGAAAGTGCCTGTCGTCCGAGGCCTCTGTCTCAATTTTTACTTCCTCATTGTGAACTGCTGAACGGGCGTCTCAATCACACCCGCGGAGGCGCGCTCCAGCCGCAGACAAGCCTCTCAATTCCGCACACCTATTTAATAATGTGTTATATAAAGGTGTATTAAAGTGATGAAGCGCTCGCTGGCTCCAAGGAGCAGGCATTAAAGCATATTAAGTAGACATTTCGGCTTGTGAGGCAGGGGATCTAGGAACGGAGCTGCGTTCGGTGGCGGTGTCTGGAGGGGGCATGTCTAAGCCAGTACAAATTAAAAGAAGGTGTGTCATCAGATTGATCTCCGTGTGTGTGTGTATATGTCTGTGTGTAGGTATGTTTGTGTGCGTGTATGTACAAGGACCTCATTACATTATTCACATCCTTGATAAAGTTGAGCAAAGAAGGCTGTATAAAATCTAAAAGTAAGCTGTATCGCACACTCAAAAAACTCTCTACATTAATGTGCTACTTTTTAAGTTTTAAATTTCAGTTTCAGGAACTATATTGCAGCCTTTTGGCTTCTTGTTTCACTGAAGTATAAAACTGAGATAATGCACTTGCAAAATCTCTTGTGTCATCTATCACCATAAGAAAAGGCAAAGAAGAATCAGGGCAAAGCGTTCTTGACCTGTTCAAGTTAAGAGATGGTTACAAACAAATAAAAGCTAAAGCTAACACTTTGCACTATTAGGGGAATAATGACGGAGTTCAAAATGACTAGAACAGCACTAAACCTGCCTGGAAGAGGCTGAAAGTGACTTTTGCCCCCATTCCGAGTGAGGAGGGATGGTTTGGGAGGCAAAGAATAATCAAAGGGCCACAATTCATCTAGAAAACATGCTTGCATTTTAGAGACACAAAGTCTGCAGACCCACCATCCGTCACCACCACCATCACCATGCCACTAGGCTTTTTGGAAGGGTTGCCAGATAAGGGTTTCCTCTACTGAGGGTTGTCAGCAAAAATAAGCATATGGAGGGCACAGTTTGTAAGCATCTGCATAATTTCTTCCACCTCAAAATCACACTGTATATGATTATTTTATGGAAGTGTACACTCTGCTTTCAACATATCTACAGTATTACAGTATGTATGAACTAGAAACATTAACAGAAAGACTTGTTTTCATCAGCAATAAAGCAGTAAGTAATTTTTGTATATTCAGCAACACAAAATATTGACTGTTGAGACCGAGCATGCAAAGGTGTGGCCGAATTATGTAGTAATAGTGTAATGGCATATTTAACACCTCATCTTGAATTATACGGCTCATGGTAAACTGAATTAACTGTGAGACTCTTTTGACAATGCAAAATTTCCTACAGAAATTTCTCTAGTCCTTTATTGCGTGAGTATGACGTGAAGAATCATCCTTTTACACAAGCATAGCGTCATGTTGGTCATAAGTCCCGCCTTCGTCAAATCACTGAGCTGTATAAGCACTTAAGTTCTTAATGTTTTGTGTTTACAGTACAGCCATATATTGTCCATAATGTTTAGGACAAATGAAAGTGGTCATGTTAATTCTTCATTCTTTGCATGCAATGACTGCTTAAAGTCTGTGACTCATAGACGTCACCACGTACTGAGTATCTTCTCTGGTGATGCTATGACAAGCCTGTACTGCAGCCATCTTCAGCTCCTGCTTGTTTTGGGGGCTAGCTGCCTTTAGTTTTCTCGTCAGCATATGAGATGCATGTTCAATTTGATTCAGATTGAGTGACTGACTTGGCCGATCAAGAATTTTCCAGTTTTTGGCTTTAGAAAACTTCTTTGTTGCTTTAGCAGGATGTTTGAGATAATTGCCTTGCTTGCTCAAGAGCTTCTTGACACTTCAGAATTCATTCTGCTGCTGCGATTAGTGACTTTGGTCTTATCATCACTTTGATACAATTAAATGTTGGTCTCATCTGTCCATAAGACATATTTTCCAGATACTCTGCAGGCTCTTTGATGTATTTCTTGGCAAACTGTAACCTGGCCGTCCTGTTTTTGAAGCTAACTACAGGTTAGCTTCTTGCAGCACAGCGTCTGTAGTTCTGTTTGTGAAGTCTTCTGCGAACAGTAGCCACTGACACATCCATGCCTCCTGAAGCGTGTTTCTGATCTGTCAGACAGGTGTTTGGGGATTTTTCTTTATTATGGTGAGAATTTTCTAGTCATCATCTGTAAAGGTCTTCCTTGGCCTACCCTGGCCTACCAGGCCCTTTGCGATTACTGAGCTTACTAGTGCTCTCTTTCTTCTTAATGATGTTCCAAACAATTGATTTAGGTACGCCTAAGGTTTGGCCTATGTCTCTGACTGTTTTGTTTTTTATTTCTCAGCCTCATAATGGCTTCCCTGATTTTCACCGGCACAGCTCTGTTCCTCATGTGCACAAACAGCAATAAAACTGCTGTAATTTCTACATGATCTAACCAAAGTGTATAGAAATATCCTTAATTAAAAGGTGAGAATGCACACTTTAGCCACATGCGACATGTTTGACTACAAATCTAAAATTGTGGAGTACAGAGCCAAACAAAAAAAAATGTCCCAAACATTATGGAGCTCACTGTATATTTGATAATACTATTCCAATGTAGTGGTCAAAAACCATGCAGTTCTGTCCTTTTACGAAATATCTACTTGCAATGTCTTATGTTTTCTGTCAATAAGTGTTACGGATTATACTTTATAAAAGACAATCTTCCAGCTGATTTAATGTCTGATTTGGTTGAAGTAAATTTTCTGGCTTTTCAACATGTCATTCTCTGGAAATAACTTCCTTATAATTTGATTACCTTCACAATGGCAATCGCTCTGGCAATTAAAATATGCATACAAATAAGGCGCTTAATAGCACGCGTGTGAAATGGGAAATTAAAGTGCACAATTTCACATCATATTGTTAACAGAAGTTAGTGAGTGATTACATAAGATTTTGATATAATGAATAACTGCCTAAAATGGCACATTCAACAGCAAGTAATTGAACTAGCTACATTTAGGCAGTCTGACAACACAATAGGGAGTTTTAAACAACACGCCACAAAGAATTATCTTTTAATTATCTTTTGAACAAACTAAATCATAACTAAACAGTCCTTTTTATTCCACCGTAACAACTTCATTGCTCTATTTCATGTTTGTTTTCGAAAAATGGACCCTTAGGATTGTTGAAAACATAACTGATTTGCATATCCACAATAGTAATGTACATGGCCCATGGTGTCCAAGATTATTTACATGCACCTCAGACACCCTGAAAAATAATGCTGACATTATGCATTTATTGGACACATGTGACTCGACTCACAGGACAGTCCCTTGACCTCAGTTAAAATCTTAAAACAGAAATGATAATATTATTAAAATATTATTTTGTGCCGTGCTCCATGTGTAGGATCTCAACAGTGGCGCAAATGTCCATGCTTCTGAAATGTAGAAGACTTACTCCTCTTACAGAAATATACAAACTTTCCAGGGGTCCCTAAATTTTGGCATTGATAGATTAAGTGCTGAATGCTGCATAATGATCATTTTGGGCTGAGGAAAAAAAAAAACTTACAGAACATTTGGACACTGCAGGCCTACGCTTGCTTTCCCCACTCTGAAATACATGAGAGAAGAGGGCATAAATGGTTTCCTTATCAAGCTACTGAAACCCCTCCAGTGACAATAGTCAGCTAAACCCTTTCACACCTCAGCTTGCTGTACTGTATGTCAACAGCTTTGTCAGCTAAACATTGTGATCACTCTCAAAATAAGTAACTCTGTCCCCTTTTGTTCTTCATCCTTATCTCTGTCTGGGCCATATGTTAACAACCCTGGTGAGTTATCCATGAAAATGTTGCAATTAAATAAAACTTTTGAATAGACGTACTTGCCAATCTGTCAAAAACAATGTAACCCACCCCACACACGTAACCCACCCCACACACACGCACACACACACACACACACACACACACACACATACACACACACTACAAAGTATCTGCGAGCCCTTTTGCTACACATTGACAGCAAGCTGAGATAGGTTCAATGTGATGACTAAGACCAAGCCCCCTGGAAGCACACCTACGCACAGCCATGCACACATGGACAAAAACACACACCCACGCACGCACACACACGCACGCACACCAAGAACTGATCGTGATCTGTACTACAATCAAGTTTGGGACCGCCTATTAAAACTAGAGTAAAAGGCGATTGTTTTTCTTTTTTTGTCCCATGGCCGATAAGAAATTCATTTATACATTAGTAAATAAGGTGTGTAATAATAACAGGTCACCCACGACGAAAATAAAAGGCTGGACAGCTATTTTTGGCAGAGATTGTTTGTTGCGTCAAAGCCGGCGCCCCCTGCGTCACGCACCATTCTACAGAGTCCTATCGCTTTTTCCCTGTCGTTCCGCAAAATTGGAACGCCCACGAGAACCAACGTTGCTCAGCGATTAACGAGCCACTGTGTCTGCCTGCCCTCTCAGCACGAGCAGCTGAGAAAATCATGGTAGTCACGTAAAACAGTGCACACATACACTTTCGAGAGTGATGGTATAAATAGCTTGGATTTGTGAAAACAATAAGTTGTAATCAGTCTTAGTCCCGCTCACTCGCTCACAACTAACTTTGAACAAATAGCCCTTGCATATTTTATGGTGTGCGCGCGCGCGTGCGTGTGCGCGTATGAGTGCGTGCATATATATATATATATATATATATATAATGAGTGAGAGAGAGAAATGCTACACATTGCATATAATATTACACATAAGACGTGAGGTGATATGAAAGTAAGTAATGGTGAGTTGAAAATGAGAGGCCATAAATCACATAAGAATATGCAATCTTGAGTTACCTCAAGCGTTCGTCCATACGTCTCCGACAGACCTCATGGCATTACACACATGCAGATTGACAGAATGAGAAATAAGGGCTAGTTCTGGTATTTAAGGCACAATATACCGAAACTTACATGCACTTTTATATTATGTCATCGACCTATTTACACTAGAATTTTGATCTGGGAGAGGTGAAGTGTACTCCAATATTAAAATGCTTCGCAGCTGGACATGGCCAGCGATGCGGTGAAGCTCGGTTCCCCGGTGAAAGGGATTGGTGTTTGTCATTGACGATGCAGATGACGTTAAAATTTCAGACACGTGGGCTGTGGTATTCTGAGCTCACATAAACAAAGGCACATTGGAAGCAAAGGCCAGTCGGCGCTCTCGCGGCGTACAGTGCTGAACGAAAGCCGCTCTTTCTCCGTTCTTAACTATTGAACCTTGGCTTATGGTCTCGGACATTTTCTTGACTTAAACACAGTAATACTACATACGTCTTCTCTGGATGGATAGACAACGGCATAACCGGTGACAATATAAGGTACTGGTGTTATTTTTTTACGCTGCGATATTGGTTTCATTCTATATGCCGATTACTCAGAATTGCCCACAATTGCGTCCGGGTGTTGAGTATGATAATCGGCATATGCTATGCTTTTTTTCTCCCATTATTTTATTTCTTGGTGTAGAGACACACTTTGAATCGCATGACTTGTATTGACGGAGGGCACAATCGCTTTGGTTGCGTGTATTTTTGTACTGGTCTTATATAGGCTACATATGGTGTTATAATGTTATGTACGGTAATATTATTCAAGAGAATCTAGAATACTGCTGTGCTAATATAAAGTATTACCTTTGCGAAATGTCAAAGTAAGCTGATTGTTTTCAACGACATGACGTCCGTTAACGTGCTGACCACCAGTGCTGCGTCAGACAGTTTAAATTTCTGTTTTCGGGAACTTTATGTAATTGTTAAGAAAGGATTCCAAATTTAGATTTATTTAATTGTATTATGAATGTTTTATTTTATTTTATTTTATGTTTGTCATGGGGTTATTTCTGACTTTGTAAACATGGAATTATATCAAAAGCTTTTTTAAACTTTATTCATAATTCTATTAATTAATAAGTATTTTAATTTGTATGAGTAATGTAACGGGGACTAATCATTATATAAATGACCATATTTGTCAGGCAGCAAATATTTAAATAAAACGTAAATTTTGAACACTTTTGAATTTGTTTTGAAGCATACAATTTTGTTCCACATTAGCTAACTTTATATTTTGTTCTATACAATAAAAATATCAATTCGTATGCTATTCTCTGGAAGAAAAAATAATAATTTAAAAAACTAAAAATATTTGTTTCTTATGCATTTTCTAGAGGGAGATTTCAGAAGAAAGCTGTTATCGTGTAGTAAGATCTTCTAACAACACCCGAAACATTGTCAATTTCAAGTGTCACCGAGAAACACCGCCACTCTACTGAAGGTATGAAAATGACATTTTTATTTTGTGCGATCATATTCAACCAAACTTGTCACCAAATGAAATTACATTGTTCTGAAGACGACACACGTGAAGGAGTGAGAAATTCCAAAAAGCAACATTTTGCCCTGTCAACGGTGTACGTTTCTGTATTGAATTGGTTTCATTCCTACATATGCTACTTTTATCATTGTGAATTTGAAATGTTACGTTCGCACAATTCTTTTTAGAACTATATTCGATATTCGAAAATCTTCGATATTCGAAAATGGTAACAAATCGTAAAGTGTCCTAAGTTGCAGTTATATTTGATGGCACGTGCGTTTGACTTGCGGGAGGATCACTTTATACATTGTATACATGTGAGAATTCTGCCACTTTCGTTTTCAGCCATGCCCTGCGTTCAGGCTCAGTATGGGTCATCACCACAAGGAGCCAGCCCTGCTTCTCAGAGTTACAGCTACCACACCGCTGGAGAGTATAGCTGTGACTTCCTAACGCCAGAGTTTGTTAAGTTTAGTATGGACTTGACCAACACTGAGATCACAGCCACGACTTCTCTCCCCAGTTTCAGCACGTTCATGGACAACTACAACACCAGTTACGACGTTAAGCCTCCCTGTCTATACCAAATGCCCCATTCTGGAGAGCAGTCCTCCATCAAGGTAGAGGACATCCAGATGCACAGCTACCACCAGCAGCATCTGCCACATCAGTCTGAAGAGATGTTATCCCACTCCGGTTCAATGTACTACAAGCCCTCCTCTCCACACACTCCGACAACGCCAAACTTCCAGGTTCAGCCTAATCACATGTGGGACGATCCTGGTTCCCTTCACAGTTTCCATCAGAACTATGTGGCGACCACTCACATGATTGATCAACGCAAGAATCCCGTGTCCAGGCTTTCGTTGTTCTCCTTCAAGCAGTCGCCTCCCGGTACGCCTGTCTCGAGCTGTCAGATGAGGTTCGACGGTCCTCTTCACGTATCCATGAACCCCGACACCCCAGGATCTCATCGCTCTTTGGAGAGCCAAAGCTTCGCTGTACCCAGCGCGATCAGGAAACAGGCAGGCTTAGGCTTCCCCCATTCCCTTCAGCTCAGCCATGGTCATCAGTTGATGGACAGCCAGGTTTCATCGCCTCCCTCAAGAGGATCTCCGTCCAGCGAGGGTCTGTGCGCCGTTTGCGGGGACAACGCTGCTTGCCAGCATTATGGAGTGCGCACGTGTGAAGGCTGCAAAGGATTTTTTAAGGTAGGATCCTGGTTGTAATAAACTATGCGGCTAATCAAATACGATTGATTGTAATGATCTGAAAAGGAAAATGGAATTGTAAAAACGAGACAACTGGGACAGAAATTAAATGGGAAGGCGTACGCGTAAACCAAGACCTCTTTAAATTCTGCCGAACTTTAAGTCATTATGCGGGGCTGTTTCCGCTTAGAGAGTGCCTCAATTGCACTTCGAGGATGTGTGGGCACGTGTGTGCATTTAAACGCGGCCCTTCTCCACAAAATTAAATCGGTTTGGAAGGAGAACCGTGTCTGGGCTAACCAAGTGGGTCAGAATTCCCAGCGGCAAAATTAAGTGGCCTCTTTATTTTATCATCTTGATTGAATAATCGTATCACTTCGAATTGAGAGGGTCTCGGAGGGGCGTAAAATATGAATGCACACGGATTTGTGTTTACTGAACGTCTGCTCCTCCTGCTCCTTGCATATAAACGTAGCTATAAACTCGAGGGTTGGCTGTCGTGTTAACACCATCAATCTTCTTCTATCAATGTCCTGCAAAACCGCTGCTGTGTGTGATCACTGTCTGACCGCAGAATTCTAATGCAGTACAATACTAGTTTTTAAGTCATATGTTATATTTTTGTAAGTATTCTCATTTTTGTGTCGTTTACAGCGCACTGTTCAGAAAAACGCTAAATACGTGTGTTTAGCAAACAAAAACTGTCCTGTTGATAAACGCCGCAGAAATCGATGCCAGTACTGCCGTTTCCAAAAGTGCCTTGTTGTCGGGATGGTAAAAGAAGGTAAGATGCTATTTTTCTATTGGTTATATAATTCGCAGATTAATTTTGGTTTAGTTTACAAGGATATTTCACTGCGGAAATGTTAAAATTGTTGTTGTGCGTTCTTTTTCATGGTGTAAAAATGCATTTTAAGACGGCACATTTACGTGACAATAATCGTATTGTTTTGCTGTTGTGACCAAATATTTCAGAAACTTGTCGATGGTAATGCAGCTAATTTAATGCTGTCCTTTTCTGCAATGTTGTTTCAGTCGTTCGGACCGCCAGTCTGAAAGGAAGAAGAGGCCGTCTGCCCTCCAAACCGAAGAGCCCACAAGAACCCCCACCACCGTCGCCGCCCGTCAGTCTCATAAGTGCTCTGGTGAGGGCCCATGTGGACTCAAACCCTTCCATGTCAGGCCTGGACTACGCCAGAGTAAGTCTGATTAGCGTTAAACTTTAATTATTATTATTATTATTATTATTATTATTATCATTGAAAGTTGAACAAAGATGTTTGATTTACGCATAACTGTTCCAAGAACAGCAATGCAACATTCATTCTCTATGCCCAGATAAACCAACAGACGAGATGCGTACAGTAATTAATTAAAGCAGAATAAAACATTGCCTATGCGCATTTAAAAGGACTTTGCAACGTGTGTCTGTCATTAGTCAGATTGTGTTAACTCGGAATTCCTTTACAACTGGTGGTGGACGTTAGGCCGCGTTTTACATTTGACTCGACTTTGTTCTGCAGTAGGCATTTGGCGTGTTTAATCTAACATATCTTACTTGAATAAATTGCTTTGAAACACAACCCAATAATGGCTAGAGAGGGGTTTAATTGTTGTAAAAACCTGACTCCCCTGCTAGAAATGGTCTTCGCAATTTCACGGGTTATATATTTTAGAGGACCCCATTAAGCACTTTTTAAATTAAATTCCAGTTTCAGGCTAACCCTGACTACCAAATGACTGGAGACGACACTCATCACATCCAGCAATTCTACGATCTTCTGACGGGCTCCATGGAGATTATCCGAGGCTGGGCGGAGAAGATCCCGGGTTTTGCCGATCTTCCCAAGCAGGATCAAGATCTCCTCTTTGAGTCTGCTTTCTTGGAACTTTTTGTTCTGCGCTTGGCGTACAGGTACGCAATTATCAAATTACTTCGAGTACAATAAAGATCAACCCCCTTCAAGCTCCAGTGCTCTAGGTTTTATTAGCTCTCCAATAATTAGGCGCCTCTTAAACCCCCATTTATTACTCTCATGGTAATTAATGGCACTTTGTTATTAATTGCAGGTCCAACCCAGTGGAAGGCAAACTCATTTTTTGCAATGGGGTGGTCTTGCACAGGCTCCAGTGCGTCCGCGGGTTCGGAGAATGGATCGACTCAATAGTGGAATTTTCTTCCAACCTTCAGAGCATGAATATAGACATATCAGCCTTCTCGTGCATAGCTGCCCTCGCCATGGTAACAGGTGCGAGAAATTGTATCAACCTTTTTTTCGTTTGCCTTCTTTCTTTCTTGTAGCCGATTTGCCTGTCATTGGGTTGAATTTAAACAACGTGTTGCTAACTATAGTCTCATTAATGTTCTCATTACAGAGAGACATGGACTAAAGGAACCTAAGAGGGTAGAAGACCTTCAAAACAAGATTGTAAATTGTCTGAAAGATCAAGTGACGTTTAATGGCGGAGGCTTGAATCGTCCAAACTACTTATCAAAACTTTTGGGAAAGCTCCCCGAACTTCGTACCTTGTGTACGCAAGGTCTGCAGCGTATATTCTACTTAAAACTCGAAGACTTGGTACCTCCACCAGCAATAATCGACAAACTGTTCCTAGACACACTACCTTTTTAAAAAAGTTGACAGAGACCTTTCCGTGCGACCTCAAATAACTTCTGACTCTGCCTGCATCCACCGGGGACGGGACTCTTTTTGGGTCAGCGCAGTTCTGCTCCTGAAACATTTCAAGCGCTGTCTTTCTAGTTGTCCTTTAGATTCTGGTCAAGGATGCGAAACATTAAAAGAAGAAAGGGAGGGGGAGAGAGAAAGAGAGCAAATAAGGAAACACTATATGTTATTTATGTTTTTTAATTGTTTATTGAAATATTTTGAGAAAATTAACGACCTCTTTTCGAGGGAGAAACTGTTCGCCAATGCTTTACTTAACTTTTTGGTGGGACTGTTCTTGGAAAAAGTCAAAAGAAAAAAAATACGCAATTGCGCCAATTACTGTCAACTAAATTATCTGCTGTATGGAAAACATCCTATAATGTAATATACTCGATTTATATACATACATATATATGCGTATATAATACATTTATGTGATGCGTCCGATGCGCCAGTTCATAAGAGTGTGTATAAAGCTCGTGAATGGCAAAGTTCCGTTTTGCTTTTATATTATGTGCTTAACTGTTTCTGTCAAGATTACAGAAGGATGGGGTTATTTCAAAACGCATGTTGTAGGCTATCTATAGGCAATTGCTGTCGAGGTGATGTCTATATTATACATTATATTCCGGACACTATGTAGTCTGATAGATTTTTCTAAAAAATAAGAATTCGTAGTATTGGGATAACTTTTAATTAAGGCACATGTGGACAACAAAATATCTCATCTGTATAGGTAAAAAGGGACCCATAGTGTTTGTAAAGCTGTCATACATTCCTTGTTTGTATGTGCTGTAGGTATTGTTGCTGTTGAATATAAAGTATATTTTTGTTGCTACATTTGCATGCTACAGGTTAAATAATTTCCAGAGCATCATGATTCACGGATAACGTTCCAGCACTATGACTTTATTTTATGTCTTAAAGAGGACTGGGCATCTATATAATTATCATTTAATTTCTGGGTGTTTTTTTTTCTTTTTTCTTCGAATTACCAATACGTCCTAAGTGTATATTTCTGATAGATGTGTGCGGTACATAACGCCTCCCACTGCCTTTTATATGATGTAACTGAGTATTGCAATGCATTCCGTGCCGATACCGAAAAAAATCTCTCTTTGAGAAAGAAATATTTAATGTTTACAAATAAACCTGTTAAATTATTTTGCTTGTTTTATCATTTCTGATTTCAGAATTCCTTTGGGCGAAAGCCAGACAGACTTACACGCTTCACCTAAGCCAATAAACACGTTAACGTAATTATTTTTATGACTTTTTATTACACATGCAATTTTAGATACCGTACATTAATATTTTTATTTTTATTACTATTATTCTTTGCCAATTTAAGGGTGTACAGTTGAAGGAGTGTGCAATTTCCGGTGCTGCACCTCATTCCGTTCTGTGAGTCTATTATCGAGGTGTTGTGCAAAGTAGGCCTAAATAGAATAACGGCAAACGTGTAATCGCAAATGCAACAGCTCGCCAAGCTGATCGAAATAGGATTTGACGTTGCATATATGTAAAGTGGAAGTGGGAATGGCAGAGCAGGTTTTTATAATTTGCTAGTGTTTTTTGTTCATGATTTAAATATTTTACATTCGTATTCATTTTTTTGTTCTTGGACTGGTAAACACGCTTTTCTGGTACAAAACAAACACATATATGGCATCCATTTTTACTTTGTAATAGTGGATATTTTTTAAAAATCTCATTGTAAACCGAGTAAATGCATAAATAAAGGCCCTTTTGATAATGGCTCACGTCATCATTCTGTTTTAATGGCAGAAGAAATAACAGGAACTGAACATTTAAGCAGACCACAGTTGGCTATTTTGCGCCAAGTTTTTACTGGCCCTGTTTTAACCTGAATTTTATGAAGTGACTAAACTGTTTCCTTTTCTTTAAATAATCAATTATAGACTACTGTTTGAGGATGTTTTAAATTACTGCAACGGTGAAGGGAAATACCTACAAAGGTTCTTTTCGTCCCAATTAGTAAGAAAGGTCTACGCTAAGTGATTAGTTAGACAAGATACATGAAAGACGTACTGTTCACACTCTGTGCTGGAAAAATGTATTTACAGTTATAGGCTATATGTTTAAAGTTTCGCTGCAACCAACATCCAAAGGGAACATTCAAAGTGCACGTTACAAGTCGTAAATTGTAAAATAATTGCGATGGAGAAAAAAACCGCAAAGTATGACATATATGTTGGCAGGTGCATTGCCAAACTACAAACATATGCACCTTTTTATTACATTTTTTAAATTTAATTATGATGCACTTCTTATTTTTGTCCAATCGTTATAGTCGATGTTAATTAAAAGCCATTAAGCAAAAGAAATACAGTTATAGAGAGATTGTTAGTAAAACGTCCAGTGTTCAACTCAATTCGTAACAGATATATCTTGGTCTTACTCTGGAATGTGGGACCAAATGTTATCTGTTAAGAGTTGAATTAACACTGTTAGAGTTGAATTAACACTGGACATTTTACTGCGTAAAAATATGTTTCCTTTCCCGGGAATGATTTGATATGATTTGGTTCATACTTCCTACACTATTCATCCTATACTGGACTAAATTGATTCTGCGTTTTATATTAGCATATGCCCATGACGAATTATAATATACCCGCATAATGCCGCAGAGTACTAAGACCAAGCAATTCTTTGATGTTTTTTTCTTTTCATTAAATTTCTGCGTCATCACTATAAAAAGAGTGACTGTGAATGAATGAATGAATGAATGAGCGAAATACGACTATAAAAATTAGGTTCAACCGATGTTCATTGCACTTTTGCTGTCAAACCTCAGCAATCATGTTTGTTTTGGTATATTGCCCTATCCTTATATTCTTTACGTTACGTGGCATGGCTCAAGATAGGCTACTTCACCTTGCTCTTCAGGTCTGTTCACATCGACGATACTTAAAAGTAGGCTTCTGTTAAAGATCTACTTGACCTCTGTGTTTTTCAATTATTTGTCCCAGTCGACCCATTTGATAGGTATGCAAGAACTTGCAGGCTCAAATCCCTGATACAAACAGTTTTAACCCTCGATTTTCCATTTTCCCACTGAGAAAGAAACAATTGTACTAAGGCAGCGAACCAGAATTCAATTTTAGATTCCACGATTTGGACGTCTTCACCTGTTAATCACACAGTGATGATGTCATATTTGTGTTCCAAGTTTTTTTATGACAGGATGATTTTTTCCCACTTTCCTTGGAAGGGTATCTTTACTTTGATCTGCGTGCGACATTTTAGGCAAAAATGTACAGTTTATGGCGCCAGTGAATTTATATTTCCCAATTTCTAAATGTACAAAATCAGACATAATAATAATAATAATAATAATAATAATAACAATAATAATAAACAGTGGTTTTACGTTCTGAATTAATATGTACCCTACAGCCGTAGTTTCGATTCCTAAAACATTTTCAACGTGTTGTCCGCATTTTAAAAAACGGCCGAGAAATGATAAATGATAAAATTATAGCAATATCCAAACAAAATACAAAACTAAGGCAATATAAAAATACGTTACGGCTAACCAGTTCATGATCACATTTTTTCTTCAACAGGGAAATATGACTGCTCTCACGAAGTTTTACTTTGATTATTTAAAGATTAGAATTATAACCTATCACACAATGCAAATTTTAAAGTTTGACGGTGTGTTTTAAAGATGCATCTACATTTGTTTCTAAGTGGCAAAAACGACGAATATACAAATTTCCTTCCACACGATTTAAAAATGTATACTCATGTGATAGCATGTGATTAAAAAAAGATGTGAACGCATTTATGGTGAGAATTATGAAACTGTCGCCTATTACCTGAACGATTAAGGCGTCCAACTTAAAAAGTTCTATATACCCTTATCGCAAGCAAACAATGAGTATGCTGTTTTAATTTTTATCATTTGACTAGGCAATAGCAATTTCAGTGAGGTAAACCTTACGCGTTTTTATACTGTTGGTTTTGAAAATGATAGAAAAGTTAATGGACATCACTTCCTTTTCTAGTTTATATACTTGCCGTGTTTTGTGGATCTTCGGTTGATTTTTGCCGACAATAAAACGCATAATTCTGAGCGAAAAATTACGCCGGTAGGCCTACTCTAAGGCATCCGCAAGACAATACTAGTTGGATAGTATTACTAGTTAATACTAGTTAATCAATGTGTATGCAATAAATGTATAAAGAAACGTCCACCATCTAAAGATAATACAAATAAAACGGCAAAAAATCGTAATGTATTCAGATAACTATTAACATGTGATACTAAAAAAAACTTCAGATTGACGGTATTCATTTGTCAGGTAACGGAAGGTATAACAGCTTTCCTTAAAGACTACAAACAACGAAGAAGACAAATGTAGAAAGGAAAACATCGTTTTAAAGACTACGTTTTTGCACATGCCGTTTAATTCTCTCTCTCTCTCTCTCTCATTCTCTCACTCTCTTTCTCTCTCTCTCACTCTCTCAAGCATGTATGCCAACATTAATCAATGTGGGTCAATGACTGCAGAGAAAGCTCAGATTAGGAGATGCAAATAACTATTATATATGTTCCCAAAGTTTTATGAACAATCTGCAACCATATCTATTTGATGCTTGAGAAGTACAAGCCAGGTTATTGCTGTTTTTTTTTCTTTCTTTTTTTAATTTTCCCTCATACCTTTCTTCAATATGCATTTCATTTCTCCCTCTGGTCTTTGACCTGCTATCGGCTCTGAGACTGTAGGTGTGTCACTACCCCTCCCCACTGTATTCCCACTGCAGAAAGGATGTGCGTGTGTGTGTGTGTGTGTGTGTGTGTGTGCGTGGGGTGGGGATAGTAATCCTTATAGCCTTTATGTTATTGTGTGATCTAATACATTTTTTATGATCATATCACATCATTAAGCGTTTCATGGTCACTGGAAGTCACTGAAATAAAATATTGGGCATGAAAAATAGGACACTTTCTTAAAGGTGTCACTAAAAGTTTAGAACAAAGGCTGCCCGCCCGCCCCCCCCCCCCCCCCCCCCCCCCCCCCCCAAACATCCCGCCCCCTCACATTAACCAACCCCTGCAGTCTATTTGAGCAGCCCCTTCACACAGTGCCCCTATGAATGGGTGCACCTTGGTGATGAGACTTTACTGGGCCAGTTTATAGCGCTGAGTGGCACGAGAATTCTACCGCCCATTACAACAAGCAAGTTAGGGTGCGCCGTAGCTGGCGGCTCCTGTAGTTCATGATTTCATAATGAAAGTAAGGGACTGGTACTGGTGGATATGGAAAACAAAGGCCCAACAAATGAATGCATAATGAGTGAAACCAGCTACTGTATACGTAGCCATATAGCGATACGAGTCTGACAGGGCTGGATAGAGACGCAGGAGCTAATTAGGCCTGCTCCTTTCACAGTTAATATTCACAGCATACTGGGTTTTGACCCTGGCTAACCTCTGCAGCTGCATTTAAAGAAAGACATTTTTCATCGCCATGGAAAAAAAATCTTTTTCTCAATTCTTAAAAAAAAATCTCAATAAATATGAATTGAACCGAACTGTTCATATCAATACCAAGTTCTCCCAAACCTCAAGAGGCATGCATGTTGCAATTGTCGTTACAACACTTTGAATCAATTGAATGCATCATGCATTCCCATTTTTTTATGCAATGGCTTTCTTAAAATGTCAAAAGGAGTCATTTAACACAAGGGAAATTATGCTATGTGAATATAGATGGAATATGGAATATGAATGCATTTTCAATGTATCTGATGTTCTTGAGTATGTCTGTAGTTCCCTACTCTGTCTGTAGAATCCCCTTGATACACAAGATGTAAGCTATGCACCATATGCTTGCATTGATCAAGTACATAATGTATATACATACGTATTTCAGTCTTTGAATGGCCATGAAATTGTCCTTCCCATGATCCCCATTCTGCAATGAAAACATCAGTGCTAATTTCCAGCCTCTCTTTGATTGAACCTGCCTGCCCTTCACAGGATATGGTGCACACGCAAAGACCCACACATGACAACATCCAACATCCTGTTGCCCACACACACACACACACACACACACACAGATACACACTCACACACACACACACACACACACACAAACAAACACAAACACACACAGACAGATACACACTCACAATCACACACAAACACGAACACACACAGACAGATACACACACAAACACACACAAATAACGTTTGGGACAAAGATTATTTTTTTCTTGATTTGGCTCTGTACTGCACAATTTTAGATTTTTAATCAAACAATTCACATGTAGTTGAAGTGCAGATTCTAAAGGTATTTTTATACACTTTGGTTTCACCATGTAGAACTTACAGCACATTTTATTCATAGTGCCCCATTTCAGGGCACCATAATGTTTGGGACATAATAATGTTAGGTAAATGAAAGTAGTCATGTTCAGTACTTACATATTACATATCATTTTCATGTAATGACTGATTGAAACCTGTGACCCATAGATGTCACCAGGTGCTAGGTGTCTTTTCTGGTGATGCTCTGCCAGGCCTGTACTGCAGCTGTCTTTAGCTCCTGCTTGTTTTTGGAGCTGGTCACCTCAAGCTTCTCTTCAGCATGTGAAACACATGTTCAGCTGGATTCAGATTGGATGAATGACTTGGCCAGTCAAGAATTTTCCCATTTTTTGCTTAGAAAAACTCCTTTGTTGCTTTAGCAGTATGTTTGGGATCACTGACTTGCTGTAGGATGAAGAGGCATGCAATGAGTTTCGAGGCATTTTGGTT
Source organism: Anguilla anguilla (assembly GCF_013347855.1). Taxonomy (NCBI): domain Eukaryota; kingdom Metazoa; phylum Chordata; class Actinopteri; order Anguilliformes; family Anguillidae; genus Anguilla; species Anguilla anguilla. The sequence continues at coordinate 7,997,984 of NC_049215.1, read as the reverse complement.
GAACGTGAACAGATAAGGTACTTCTGTAAACTTATTAATTAATCCTTCTATCAGCATTTACGTCATCAACGAAGACAAGCGAGCCAGTAACTGTGGCAGCTATACATGCCCAAACCATAATACCCCCACCACCAAGTTTCACAGATGAGGAGGATGCTTTGAATCTTGGGCAGCTCCTTTTGGCCTTTTGCTCTTGTCATCTCTCTGATAAAAAGTGAATATTTCCACAGGACCTTTTTTAGAACTCTGTGCGCTGTTTTAGGTACTTGTCAGGAAACTGTTACCTGGCTATCCTGTTTTTACAGCTAACTAGTGGTTTGCATCTTGCTGTGTAGCCTCTATACGTCTGTTTGTGTCTTCTGCGGACAGTAGATACTTCCTTGGCTGACCAGGCCCTTTTCGATTAATGAGCTCACCAGTGCTCTCTTCTTAATGATGTTCCAAACTGTTGATTCATTTATTATTATTTCTCATACTGGTTTCCTTGATTTTGTTGACACAACTCTGGTCCATGTTGACAAAGTCCAGTTACACACTCCAAAGACACTCAAAAGCCTAGAATCAAGACTAGATACTGAAACCTGGTACACTAACGTATTAATTGAACACACCTGACTAATCAGAAACGCATTTGAAGCTGTTTGTCCTGAACATTATGGTGCTCTGAAATGGGGGGGGGGGGGGGGGGGTGGACATGTATGACAAGGGCTGTAATTTCTACATGGCCTAACAAAAATGTATAAAAATACCCTTTAATAAAACCTTAGGATCTGGGCTTTACCCACATGTGAATTATTTTTTATCACAGATCTAATATTGTACACTAATATTGTGTATAGAGCCAAATCAAGAAAGAAATATGTCTTTGTCCCAAACATTATGATGCTCGGCGTGCGTGTGTGTGTATATATATATATAGTGAGTATCATAATTTATGGGCCATATTTCTTTTTTGATCTGGCTCTGTACTACACAATTTTACATTTGTGAAGACATATAGTTTCATATAAAGTTATCAGGATTTCATTAATATTAATTTAAATCTACTACTCAGTGTTTGAGTAGAGTTAAGGACAAGCTTCATAGTAATATGGAATGCCCCCATGGTGTGACTAATATACTGTGTGAACAGACAACACTAAGTAACCTAAATGTAATATCAACTAATCACATTGAATTAGGAAAAAAGCTTAAACCAGTGACTACAATTACGATACTGCTTAGCGTTAATCAAAAACACATTTTTTTTTCCAGCACTGTCATCTTTTGTTTCATTTAATTTTTATTAAAAGAGAAATGATGTTTGGTTCTGAGGCTATGTCTGGGACTTCCCTACAATGATAACAAACTGACCATACAGGGCAATGAATTGTCTAAATGATTAGATCCTCCGGAATATTTTAATCCCCAGAGAGATTAGAATTACGTTCAAAAGAGGTTTGCTGGCATTTAGATGATTTGCTACATAAAAGCAATGACAGTGTCATAAGTTCATCTGTATTGACTGATATTTCAACTCTTGTGGAGGAATGTGGCTTAAAATGGTCCTCGCACTGCACGCGTGCAGTAAACGCCTCTGACCGCAGATGTACATGTTTATGGGGAATGTAGTCACATCGCACTTTGGCCTCGTGCATTAATGGTCTCTTTTATTGTTGACGGGAAGAGATCTATTTAAAAAAAAAAAAAAAAAAAAAAAAAAAAAAAAAAAAGCAGCAGAAGAACAAATCACCTGGCATTTTTCGTTCAATATGGCAATTTTCCGGGGGAAAAAAAGGGAACAATTCTTGCTCTTAGCCATCACCCTGATGCTCGCCGGAGCTCACTCTTTGACCGCTCGCCCGCATTTCTCTAAAAATAAAGACAAAAAGGAACAAAGTAGAAGAAATGACATGTCTGCGGTCTTCCGCAGGAGTGGGACCGTCGGCATATCTGCTGTCTTAAGTGCTTGAACAGGCAGTGCGAATGCTTCATAATTACAAGGATGCCGCTGAATCTTCTGAAATGGCCCCGGGCCAGGGTGGAGTATTGGCCATAAAAGGGTTACAACTGGAACATTGTAGAACATTATAATTCTCCCCGCAACTTAGAATTATGAGCCCACTCCTCTCTACATTTGTCCGACACTAAATGTTGTCGTGCTATGTTGTCATTGTAACTGCTATGTGCTATGATTTACTTATTCATTACATGTATCATTGGAGTTCCAATAAAAAAAAAAATGCTATTAATAATAAATAATGGCTCGCGACAAAGGTGGAAAATGCCCTAAAACAAGATGTTTATAGATTTTTAAAATTATCGCATTGCTGGAATTTCAACATTGTCATTCGATCTACTGGTTTCTGAGACAATACAGACTGACAACTGGGTTTATGCAATGTATTATTCTGGCTGAATCCTGACATTAGGGGTCATAATATCTTCTGTGCATGATGAGGAAGCACATGGCATTTCTTACATGCACTGGGATTAGATGAGCGGAGCATCGATGCTAGGTGTTGCCATGGCACTCTGCTTGACTTATGGACCTTTGTGGTATTTTAGGTGTCGTCTAGTCGCGTGAATCCTCGCTGCAAAATAACGTCACCTCAGGAGAGAAATGCTACTTGTAAACGGCCAGTTGAATTAAAAATTTAACTCCGGGTTTACCCGACAACGGTCAAACTGGAAAGGAAGTGTCTCTGATTTGGCTCACTCTGAAAGAGATGAGATAACGCTGGATGTCAGGACATGCTAGTCTTGAACCACATCCGCTCCTGTCCGTCTGTGGCCTTGATGAACGATGGGCATGTTCTCAAGTGCAGCTGAAGACAGTTATGAGACAGGGTGAGTCCTGGGTTTAGCTCCTATGACCAAACAGTTTAGCAGGAACCTTGCCATTGTCTCAGTCTAATAACACGAGGAGGACGACACACACTCCCCAAGCGATTGGTGGATCAGTGGTAACCTCCACACCCGCCATCTACCGCAATCCCGCTACTACCACCCCCCCCCCCCTTTGCCCCCCTCCCCAAACCCCCACAGCACCTGCAACATGATTCCGTCAAACTAATGGCTGATTACTGCAAACAGAATCATCCATTGTGTATGATATTGAGGAGTTACCCACTTTGGCAATGAATAGATCAAATACGTATTGAGCGACATCATCGATTCTCACCCCAGTACAATAAGATTAATGTAAATCATTGAACGCAGCAGATAAAGACTGAAAAGATTTGTTTGTTGTGGTTTAATTTTAGAGTGGATATATTTATCATATACACAAGGTTAGCCCACACGTATAATGCTGATGAGTTTTTAACGATACAAAAAAATTTAAAAAATACAATATTATTACCAGAAATATCTACAGATCCTTGTGGATGTGTTTGTGTGCTGGATTTAAGGCTCTATGTCACAGCCTGTTGTTTCATGCAATAGCCCTGTTGCAATTACCTAGCCAAGACTGCATACTGTGGGTCATCATTTTCATAAATGTTTATTGATAAAGCAGGCCATATTTAATATTCAGCCTGGAATACAGTAAGGTGCTGCTGTAAAGGGGCGTAGACCATTTACAGCAGTGGGTCTTTGACCTATGTGCATTTTCTATCTCTGTAACTCACTGACTACGTGTTGTGATGTTAGGATTGGCTGGACCATGTCAAATTTTAATATTTATTGCTGACTTAACACATGCCATGATGATAGAGTAATAACCAGTGTTTTTTTTCCCCCCAAATTCTTATATTTCCATAACAATCAATTTTGCCAGCTCTATTTCTTGTCAAAAATATCCACTGAAAACAGTAGTTCTGGTGGTCGCTGGCCTACTCAAAATGCGTGCAACTCACGAGAGCAAATATGCCATGTCCATTCGGAGAACAGTTCACCGGATCTTACCATGGCGACTCGGATATATAAATCTACTCATTAAACCAGCGGCGAGCTCGAGGAGCCCGGGCGGCCTTGCCTAAGACAATTCGCCACCCGCCGTGCCACACTGAGTCACATGACGGCAACATTGCCGCGCACCGAGACGCGCTGCAATTAGATTGCCTTCGGCTTAGCTTCTGGAGTGCGCTTCTCTTCAGGCTGCACTGCAGTTCTGAGCTCAAACATGTAGACCCAGGATAATGTGCCATGTGCTTTGTCCTGAGCTTTTACTACATTAAAGACCATGTTCCTCTGGAAGTCAGTCTCTCTTTTTTTATAATACCCATTTCAATAACAAGTTAAATACCTGTATGCAAAAAAAAAAAATATCAACCTTCATGTACTTGTTTGTATGTACTCAAATGCTTAATTTGTTGTATGTCATTAATATCTATTTGCATTTTTTTTTTTGCAGGCACATCACTGATTCTTTCTCCTTGTGGTTTATTTGCATATTATATTGAGGAGTGAAATAAACATTATAATTAGCTCTGAAACCATGCATATGCTTCGTATGTGGACTGTGCTTTTCAGTATTTGAGTTTTTGAGTGTTTACCATCATTATAATAAAAAGTAAATTAAAGGAAATTATTAAATTCAGGCAAGGTATGGCAAAACAATACATATGTAAAAATATGTGTTATGTTCCATATATATCAGTACATCAATTTCAAGATACTTTTTTGTGCAATTTGTGGCTTTTATGTGATTCACATAGCTTGTCGGGTCAATGATTTGAATGCTGAATCATCAAATCAAATCAAATCAAATTTTATTTATATAGTTCATTTACAATTTGCCACAGCACACCTCACAGTACACTCTGGCCTAAACCTCCCACAAAGGAAGCCAGCGGGTGACAGTGTCAAGGAAAACACTTCCTGGATGGAAACCTCAGGAGGAACCAGAGTGAAAGCAGCTGAGCTCTTCCTAGACATGTTCCAGTGTGTCAATGGAGGTAAAGCAGAAGAGAATATTGTTAGTATGTATGCGCAACACAATGTACATGTTTTGGTACGTACCAGAATTAGACCCCACCACCTTTCCTAACCTCCCCCCGCACCCCCTACCACACTCCCTGACCCCCCCCACCTCCCACCCCCACCCCCGCACCCCCCTCAGGAAATGAATGAGTGCTTTCAGCCCCACTGTCACGGCTTCTTTATCATTCATAAGACTGAACCGACGATCAATTCACCAGCCATGTATGAACAATGAAGTGAACAGACAAATCAGCGGTGAATAATGAGGGCCCAAAAATCAAACCCCTCTGTCTTCCCCCGCTCTAATGGCCTTTACCAGCCCGGGAGAGGGCCAGTAAAGGGAGGTTAATGATTTGCAAAGATCCTTTTAAGGGAGATTGACTGGTATCGAAGGGCAGTCAAATCAGTCATAAATATTTACTCCATAATAGTTGCTGTAGGGCTGTCCGTTATTACGCATTGATTTCTGACGGATGTTGTCAAATTATTAATTCAAGTGCGGTCGGCACGCTCAGTCCTACATCTGGACGAGGGCTCAGTTGCGTTGCGAACAGGAAAGGATTACTATCAGTATAATTGCTATGGAGAGCAACGGTAGACATATTTGATGCAGATTCAAGCAGGTGTACAAGAATGAGCATAGGAAATTTCAGTAAATTACATCTTGTCTTATATAATAGCATTTGCTCTCTTGTTCATTATCACCTTGCACATATACTTGTCGATATTATGGAAATGTTTTGTCACAAATAGCAAATTACTTCAAAATCATTTTTTGAGGGGATCGTTTTGGTTTCGGAAGGAACATGCTCTGATACTGAACGTGTTAGCGTTGTTGTTTGACTTAATCTCCAACCTAAAGGAGGAGGAGCTGTTGCCATTTGCCAAGACAAACAAAGAGTTAACATTTCCCAAGGCAGACATGTTTCCAATTCAATTAGTTTTAATGAACCCTCCGCTCACTGGTTACTGAACTAGAAAGAAGAGCAATAAATGCCCTATGGTGAAAGAGGAGATATTAAAGAAGCACGCTTTAGAATACAGTACACACGCTTTCTGAACAGTAAAAAAAACAAAATAAAAAATAAAAAAATAAAAAAACATAATTTGTTTGGTCAGAATCAATGGCACAGAGTCACTGGATTGTATAACCACCAAATGATGCATTCAGAAGAGTGGGGCAATGCCCGAGGAAGGATAGCAAAAAAATAAAAAATAAAAAGGAATACAGAATAACACTTATGCAAAGCACATAATGCATAAGTGGTCAATGTGTCAATGGTCATTCTACAAAGTAAGGGCATTCATTCAGTTGCTTTGATTTCATTACTTTAAGAAAGTGACGTTTCAACTGAAATTGTGATTCAAATTATTTCTGTGTGAGATGCTGCTGTGTAAAATGTCAAAGGGAAAGCAGCATTCGTCATTTTCTCTGTGCCCGAGTGCATTTGCCCTGAACTTGAGCAGAGATTTTCTTATTTTGAACCAGTGTGGAATGAACCTCACATGCTCCTGGACCCTCTTCATACGTCTAAGGGAGTCTAAGTGTGGCGCGATATAGCTCAGGAGGTAAGAGCGGTTGTCTGGCAGTCGGAGGGTTGCCGGTTCAAACCCCGCCCTGGGCGTCGAAGTGTCCTTGAGCAAGGCACCTAACCCCCAACTGCTCTGGCGAATGAGAGGCATCAACTGTAAAGCGCTTTGGATAAAAGCGCTATATAAATGCAGTCCATTTACCATTTACCATCTTCATCTGCTAGCGCCCCAGCCCTTAGCGCGTAGCGGACCCTAGCGCCCCAGCCCTTAGCGCGTAGCGGACCCTAGCGCCCCAGCCCTTAGCGCGTAGCGGACCCTAGTGCCCCAGCCCTTAGCGCGTAGCGGACCCTAGCGCCCCAGCCCTTAGCGCGTAGCGGACCCTAGCGCCCCAGCCCTTAGCGCGTAGCGGACGCTAGCGCCCCAGCCCTTAGCGCGTAGCGGACGCTAGCGCCCCAGCCCTTAGCGCATAGCGGACGCTAGCGCCCCAGCCCTTAGCGCATAGCGGACGCTAGCGCCCCAGCCCTTAGCGCATAGCGGACGCTAGCGCCCCAGCCCTTAGCGCATAGCGGACGCTAGCGCCCCAGCCCCTAGCACCCCAGCCCTTAGCACGTAGCGGACGCTAGCGCCCTAGCCCTCAGTGTGTAGCGGACGCTAGCGCCCCAGCCCTCAGTGTGTAGCGGACGCTAGCGCCCCAGCCCTTAGTGCATAGCGGACGCTAGCCAGCACGCGTCACTTCTGCCTTGTAATTGGTTATCAGTGGCTCTAAACAGTCACATTTCCTGCAGCCTTCGCATGCTGCCACATCATGAGTAAGAGGCATGTGAATAACCAGTCATGAAATCTAGTCATGTGACAATTTTCAGTGACAATTCAGGATACTGATATGGGCTGTATACTTAAGAAGCACATAAACAATGGAATTACACTGTATGCTTCATTAGTTACTGCTTAGGCGAATAACTTCTTTCGCCGTGGGCCTTTACTGTAAAATATGGCAAATTTCAGACCATGGTTTGCATCACGTACTTAGTTTACATGCTGTCAGTAAATCTGGAGAGCCACACTTTTGACTAAGGCACGAATGGATACAAAGCAGCTGGCCTTAAATACGTGTATAACAGTATGGCCTTTATGGTTTAAGCATAATAATAATAATAATAATAATAATAATAATTCAAATTTAGCTTGCCCGCAAAAATTGATATACACCAATAAACTAGTTCACTCAAATTAGGAAGAAAATGTTTCTCCTGGAGTACTGATATTTCCAGGTTACATACAGTACAGTACACTGTAATGCAGATTCCAGGACTGAAATTAAAAAAAGAAAACATCTCTGGCATCATTTTGGAACGTCAAGTTGAAAAAGTTTAAGAACTAGATCATTTCTGCAGATTTAAGTGACTTTGTGCGCTTTTCAAAGAAAAGGAAATACTCAAAAAGGAACCCCGGGGATATTGTTGCGACTTTGTCAAGTGGCACATCCAGAGTCAGGGCCCATGGCAGAATTTAAAGGAAAACAGTGAGGGGGGGGTTGGGTGAGGGGGGGGGGGGGGAAATCTTGATCGCGTTTTGACATGACAGTTTTTGAAAGTTCAAGCAGAAAACCAATTATAATGAGCATTACAAAGCCTCCAGCCCACCCATTCAATAAATAAGGAAACACACAGCCTAAAACAGGCCCCCCCCGCCCCCCCCCCCACCCCCCCACTCCGGTGAGGAAGGAGTCGCCCTGTCCCACAGCAGCCGCGAGACACTCGCTATTTGCTGCCGAGTTTCCAGGCAGCTGTATTCAAGTCCAAATCAAATCAAGTCAGGATTAGAAAGTAAAAGAGCAGGTTTAAAGTAATCTATCCCACAGGATCCCGGCTCACATTCATCAAATAGAGCTTAAAACTACAGTATATCTTGTGCCCATGAGTTTTCCCACAACTCCCGGGTAGGACGCCGCCATTATTTTTTTTTTTTGCGCGCCTGATAAATCATTATTGTTGAAAGCGACTCTCGACGCCCTGACGTTATACAGTCCCCTGAACGCGCCGATGGAGCACGCATGAACAGAGCCGTAGCGGGAACGCGAGCGCGAACACCGGGAGCCGCGCGCGGGGGCCGTCCGTCACCTGGGAACGGGCGCCGCGCCGCACATTTCCACGGCAAACTCGTCACATTTGGAGAATAAGGCACAGTTTTCTAGTTTTGTTGTTTTTCTTTTTTTTTTGTACATGACAACACCTCACCAATTTTCATTTTGAAGTGGGCAGGGAGACCAAAAGGAGCAAACAGTTAGCTGTTGTGGAACTATATATATATATATATATATATATATATATGTGTGTGATTTACTCAGCTGGTCAGTTGAGCTGGCGGTGGTCTCACAGGGGCCTTGGAGCTGGTAAAGGTTGGTGTTGATTTTGACGGTGTTTGCGGGAGGAGGCAGGAGCGCGTGGCAGAAGACAGGCGGGGTCCCAGCCTGGGGTTTAAGGGGGCTTTGTCATCTCAGAGAGAGATTAGGACCGGAGACGCATCGAAGCCCGGGCCGAGAAACACTACAATAAAACACCTGCTTCCCCATCTGTCCCCGGCCTTCCCCTCCGCGCTCACACCGTATACTGTACGGCGAGTGTGGGGGGGGGGGGGGGGGGGGGGGATCTTACACTGTTGACTTACAGTATTATCGACGGCCGAGGAAAGGCAGGGCCGTACCTGGCAACCTCGCGGAGAGGCCGGTCTTTCGCGCTTTGCCGCGCGTGCCGCGCGCGGTGCTGCAGGTGGTCATTAACGCGCACGCGGCCGGCGTGGGTGAGACACAGCGCGTCGTCACGCGGTCCAAAACAAAGGAAAGTAAGGGGCCTGATTTGTACTCCGTCGCAGCCTTTGCTGTTGTCAGGTGCAGTGTTACCCGTATGGGCATCTTCACAGCGATGCACTTCACATGAAGGTGTAATTACATCTTTTGCTTCGATTCAGTGCGATTTGTCTATTTGAAAATAATTGGCTTTTGCCATCGGTTTATACGTGAAATCAGTACCTCGGTGAAATGGCGCTTCTGGGATGATCAGAAAAGAAAGAAATGTCAGGAAAGACGAGAGAGAAGAGAGTGCTGAGTGTAACAGATGAGGAAAAAGCTTGATGTGTGTGTGTGTGTGTGTGCGGGCGAGCCTTAAAAATGAAAAACATTTAATTTTATTTTTTATGTGAAACAAACATCTGAGAACACGACATAAAAAAAAAAAATCTTGCTGTGCAGATGCATCATCGGTGTTGCATACTGACCACAAGACCATGAATACAATTAAAATCACCTGACAGGGCTTGGATCTTACAGAACGGTTCATAGCTGTTAGAATCAGGAAAAGGAAGTGGCTTCAGGGAGATCTTTCAACACAGAGGAAGCGTTTCTATCAAACTGATCATGCGAACGCTCTGGGGTGACCCTTGCATTTCCCGAGGTAGACTGCACGCTTTGGACAGTACCTAAAACTGCAGACCGTCGGACAGTTTCCCATACGCAAAGAACACAGGAGCCAGTGAATACAAAGAATACAAGCCCATTATGTTTTAAATATGAAATTCTCACACAGACACAAACAAACACACACACACACACACACACAATAGTGTTAACATTTTTGTGGTGAAAAGTCGGTGAACCACTGTCTAGGCCTTCAGATGCAAACCTGGCTACATTTAGTTGAAAAGTGAAAGTTTTCTAGTCGACTAGGACGTAGCCAGGCTATATCCAGGTAAAACAATATAAAAGCTATATTGGGGCGAAACCTCGTCAAAATGTCTTCCACCTCTCTAGATTCTGCTTTTGCTCACTGGGGTGCATGCATGCACACACGTGTGCGCACATACACATACAGACACACACACACGCACGCACACACACACACACACACACACACACACAAACACTTCATTCAAAACTGATTTAAAACATGAACTTTCCAATTTTCAAAATTTCCCTGGATAAATAAAAGGCATGGAAGCAAAGATAAATATTTCATAAATGCTGCGTGTGTGACGACCGCACCATATACCAA
>NC_049215.1:7512500-7655000 GCF_013347855.1 Anguilla anguilla | reverse complement strand
TCCGCATTAGCACTTGGCAGCACGAGGGCGCGTTGCGTTGTGTTGTGTTGCGTTGTGTTGTGTTGTGCTAAACGCCCCCGTGTTTGCGAAACTGTGAGGGAAACGAGGGAACCTTCCAGCTCGTTCCGTATTGTTTTTTTTCTCCATCCTCCCAACTTTAAAACAACATCTGTCTCGTGGAAACCCCCAAAGACAGCCTAGTCTAGTTTTTGGCTCCAAACATTTTAAAAGCGCTCCACCCTTCAGTGCCTTTAGAAAAAGATTGAAACAATTAGTGCTAAACTGCTCCACGCATGTACTTAACCGCGTACACACACACACATAAGAAGGCCTAAGCTAGGGCCGTTTAGCTCTGAAAGGTCCCAATAAAACACGATTTCATGACAGCAAAAATGCAATTTGTATGATTTCTTGTATTTAATCCCAGATTACAACCTTCCCCTCAAATCAGATGAGACAAAAAAATCCCCCGTTCGACAGAGGCCTCGGTCTTAACGGCGACAAGTTATCTGCTCTCTCACGAATCGGAGATCTTATCTCTTCGATCTCAAAAGCTGCGAAAGAGCGCGAGGACGGCCCGATAAAAGACGAGGGTGTGGCAGTGAGCTCAATCTCGGCGCGAACTAGCGTGGCTACGCAGAGGAGCGTGAACGCGCGCTGCGGAGCGGTGTCTGAGTCCAGGACGGAGTGCATCGGGTCACGCATTAAGTCATCGGTTTATAAAAACACGGGACAACAGCTTTAATCCAGCACAGTATTGAAAAAGGACCAAAAACGACTGAAAAGAAAATCACTGCAAATTACGTAAGGACAAATTGTTATTGCCTTGCGTCATCTTCGGTCATTGTTTGCAAAGAAATGGGCGCGCGCAGATCAATTACAAAAGAAAATACGCACTGTGAATTTATTATTCCTTTTATATTATTCCATGTTCTAATACTGTTCCAATAATGTTTCAAAAACAGCTACAGCAGACACAAGCTGCCCAAAAAGAAGCCTGAATACTGCGGTTGTAGGCATCTGATAAACGGAAACCTACAAGCCCAAATTCACACCGAAAAGCTAGACAAGAAACACGTTTATATTTGTGCACTGAAAAAGGGGGCTATAGACTGAACGCTAACAACCCTTCATTATAAACCTGTTCTGAATGGGCTTTTATCTTCGAACAAAAAAAAAAAAAGAAGGCGCGTTCCTCCCTTATCCTCCACACTTAATCTCCATGAGGTCTAAGCCACATGATATTCTTATGAAATCCCCTTCCGGACTCTCCCCTGGGAACAAACAGACTCCGGCGAGAAGCACTGCGTATAACAGTAAAGAGCTCTGACTCATCACGGGCACTACCGAGCTTAGTCAGACAAGGGGGGCCGTGGTACGGGGTGACGTTTTGTGAATGAAACCCCGGCACGACCTCAGGATCGAATGAAGGCTTCGGCCTCGCGCGAGTTTCTGTGGTCGGGGCCCAGACAGGAAACCAGGCGGTAGAGCGGCCGTTTAAAACAGCCAGGCCGCCGATTTGAGAGCAGGAATTCTATGGTGATCCAACGAGTGAGGTCACGCATCGGCGTCCTGAAATAGATTTACTGGACAGCCCCAGCCCGAGCGGACCTGAGCCAGGACTCCCGCGCATGAAGACGCAGGTTCGTTCCACAGCGCAACGCGTTCAGGGTTTGTCCGGTTGTAATCGCCATCTCTAAATGCTCACATGCCCACTCAGTATACAGAATACTCACTGTTACTGAACATGTGAACGAATATCTCATGGTTGCTCATTCAGATATAAATGATTTCTGTTAAATCACCTTCAACAGCGCTTAGGAATTAACCTCTTAGGAATTTAGAGAAAACATTCTTTGGAAATGCCTCTATTAGAAAGAAAGTATTGTCTAATTTTCTAGGAAGCACACAGTTGCACTCAGGCTAAAACCAAGCTAAATCTTTGACGTCTACAAGATAGCCACTTGAACTGATTGCTAATAGAAGTATTTTCAGTTTGAGTTTTTCTTATTTTTTTACTTGCAGTAATTACCAAGTGATGTGCAATTCTTACTACATTTTTATCTGGTAAATACCTAGCACGTACAGGTACAGTGGGGATAAAACAAATAAATTAATAAAAAAGAGTAGCACTAAAGCTGAGGCGTGGTACGCTGGCAGAGCAGATGTACGCTAGCCAGCGCAGGTCTCTGCTAGATGGCCAGCGCAGGTCTCTGCTAGCTGGCCAGCGCAGGTCTCTGCAGTGGAGCGCAGCAGCTCTGCTGGCAGAGGGCTCCGCCCTTTGGGCTCCACGTCTGGTGGAGATCCAATTAAAGCAAATGCCAGTTACAGCATCTTTAATCTGAGTCCTCCCCAAATGAGTTCTGACAGGCTCTCGGCGCCCTGCTCCTGACTTTCACATCCGAGTGTACTGAGCGCGTGCGGTTTAGCGGCGGCGCACTGAGCGCGTGCGGTTTAACGGCGGCGCAGAGCGTAGTGTCCGCCTCGCTACCCCGTTTTCCCTGGCACTTCTCTGACCCGTGCCAAGGAGACAAAATCCCCACAATCCTCTGCCCTCCAGGAAACACACTCTCTGGGTACGGACCTCATTCCCAGAAACGGGTTTGACAGAATAGCTTCAAACGTAATAATACATTCAATAATGAATTATTTAAGGTTTAAGTGAACATGAGTTTCAAATACTAAATTATCAAAACAACAATAGATGTGCAAAGCCGGGAGAGAACTTCTGTTAAGCACACAAAGACATGCTGCTGTCTTATAAGCCTCAGCCTGGCACTTTTATCTAATTAAACATGAAACGCTGTCTTTTCACTGAAGTCCTGTTGTCAGTAACCGCTTTAGAATAGGTATTAAATGGTATCAGTGCTCAAACACCACCAAACTGACTCCAGTATCCTACTTTAATCCCTAACAAAAACTCAGCTGAACCGTAGCATGTTTGAGAGTTTCACAGTATACAGTGTGAAGTGCTGATTAAGACAGTAGGATGACAGGAAACTTTATATGGCCAGATGGACAGATTTGGACGGGTGATTCTGTTCATGAGCGAGAGGAGAAGTCTGGTCAAACTCTACAAGAAGTCCTTTAATGTACTGAAATTCAGTAAGGCCACTGAATTTGTATCCATTACGCAACCAAAACAAATGTTTTTTATTTATTCTGATTTATTTGAATAAAAATGAATTTTGCATTCGAAAGTTGAGCAGGCATTCCGGCGTCGAGAGGATGCTAAGAACACTCGCCGAGCAAGCGGACTAACAGAAGGACCCCCCTAGCCGACCGCGTGTGGCAGTTCCTCTAAACGCCTGACGAGAAATCAAGTGGAAACGCGCCTGGATTTTACAGCCAGTGAAAGACCATCCGAGACGACGCTGTACTCCTCTGGAACCTCCCTGCCCCCCACCCCCTTCCACCCCCAACCCCCCCCAAAAAACCTCCGCGCTAAAGGGCCCAAGCTTCTCCCGCACGGCGCATCCGGCGCCAGAACGACGCGGCTTCCCTTCAACGTTCATCCTGCGGGAGACCGGCATTCGGTGCCACTCGCGCGGACCTTCGGAGGACCGCCCACAGACTCGTGACATCATTGACTCAGCCGCGCGAGAGGAGAGTGCGGGGGGAGAAGCCGCCAGAGCCGCCGGGCCTCCTGCCGCAAAAAGGGGTCACTCAAGACCGGCACGGCCAGCCGCCATCTTCCACTTAGCCTGGCGACAGGAGGAGGTCTCTAGCTTAAAAAATTTTGTGGTTAACCAGATCAGAGAGGCCTTTCCTTAAAGGTGTGAAAAGCATGCACCGGGCGAGAGGCGGGAATACACCCTGGACAGGCCGCCAATCTATCGCAGGGCACACACACCAGTCACTCACACACTCATACCTACGGCCAATTTAGAGTCTCCAATTAGCCTAACCTGCGTGACTGTGGGAGGAAACCGGAGCACCTGGAGGAATCCCACGGGGAGAACAGACTACCCTATAAAGCAAACACAAATCACTATGGAGCTAGGCGGGAACTGGGAACGCTGTGGAGCGGCGGCTGAGATGGGAAAACCTGAAGAAAGCAGAACAGAAGTGTGACATGGCTTACGATCGCTGCACTACTCAGTTACAGCACGCCTGGCGGCTTTCGCGAAGCGCCCATTCACGGGTCCCGCGACTGCAGGGGAACAGCTCCCCCCTGCTTACGACGCGTTCCGTTACCATGGACACCGCCGCCTCAAACACGCAGACGGACCGCGGCGCGACCGACGGAGAGCGCGGCTTAGACGCCGGCGTCGACCGCGGAGCCGATCGGCACCGCCGCGCCTCGGCCCGCTCCCCCCCGAGCCCCGGGCGGGTTGACCCCGCCCCCCGGCGTCGGACCAGCAGCGGCGCGGCGCGGGGATTTCCATCCAAACCCGCGGAGCCTCCGATTACGCGTCCGCCACGCGAAACAAAACAACGAAGACGGCGGAGTTCGCTTCCAACGCGGTTAACAAAAAAACGCCAGTCAGTGTTTAGCTTAGCCCGTCGAGCGCAAAAAACCCACTTTCATACCTTTCGCCAGTGTAATTTTAGCTTTCGGGCTCTTTTTTTCGAAAAGCCAGCGGTTTCAGAAATAGACGCTTCCTGCGTTGGCGTAATGTCGCGACGGATCCGATGTCAGGATACGAAAACCCCAGAACGCGTCCGCCGCTCCCGCTCCTCCTCCTGAGCCCCTCTCCGCACCTTGACCGAGAGGGCCCCGGAGAGAGGAGAGCATAATGGGGAAAGAATGTGGCCCTCGGCCGCCTACCCCCCCCCCCCCCCCCGCCCCGCCCCGCCCCGCTTCTCCAGAAACGCGCGAGTCAGAGAGACGTGGAGCGCACGGTGAGAGCACAGCGGGGACATTGTTAGGAGGGCTGGAAAATGGCCGCCCTCCTCGCCTCAGCCGGCTGTAGAGAGCTGCAGTCTGCTCCGGGAGCCGTCCGAACTCTCACATTACCCCCCCAACCACCCCCCCCCACCCCCCCAATCCCCCCACCATTTCCTGAGCTGCAGCCACGGTCTGCCTTTCTCCAGTGCAGTAAAAACAAAAGAGAGGGGGAGAGAATGAGAGAGAGAGATTGAGCAATGAGATGAAGAGTCACCCTGAATCACCAAACGGGCAATACCCCAGGGACAGCAGTTATGACCTTGCCTCATACGCTCACTCACACACACACACACTCTCTCTCACACAAACACACAAACACACACACACTCTCTCTCACACAAACACACACACACTCACACACACAATCACACACGCTCACTCACACACACACACACTCTCTCTCACAAACACACACACTCACACACACACACACACACTCTCTCTCACACACACAATCTCACACACACACACACACACACACACTCTCTCACACACACACACACACACTCTCTCACACACTCTCTCTCACACACACACACACTGTCTCACACAAACACTCACACACACACTCACACACACCCACACACACACACACACACACACACTCACACACACTCACACTCACACACGCTCGCTCACTCACTCACACACACTCACACCTGAAGTGAAACTTCTTTAAAAAAACAAGGAATTCCAAAAACGTGTCAGGTCTGCAGACTGCAGCTCCGGGCCCTAGAGAGAACAGGCCGTTACAGTCAGTGTCCCAGGTACTGTATGCACTGCCGTCCCATACTAGAGCCCGATATATCAGTCGGGCTCTAGTATGCACTGCCATCCCTTTCACAGCCTCGCGCACTCAGTGACAACCCAACATGAGCGGGCAGACGACCGGTGTGGCGTGTGAGTGTGTGTGGGTGTGTGTGAGTGTGTGTGAAACAGGATTACGCCTCCCGCTCCGAACGGATCTCAATTACCCACAGTTCCCTGCGCGTGCCGGCAGACCGTTTGGGCCCTCCCCCTCGTTCGTGCAGCGCGTCCCCTAATCCTTTAATTTTCGACAGGGGTGCAGGTGTCCCCCGTCTGCCCCGAGATTATCGGCGTAATCCAGGCCGCCCCCCCCGCCCCCCCCCTCCCGCCGGTTTTGTCTATAGCCGTCTGCTCGCGATCAACTGTGTGCTCATGCGCTTGACATGTGGATGGGAAACGACTCTTGAAAGAAACCACCTACTTTGAAGTCAGTAGTGCAAATACAACCTGGTTAAATTGCTTCAAACTGGTCAGTGACCTGACACTGCATTATATGAATCTTTCTCTCTTATGGTCATGATAACAAGTGTCCCTGCCCTGGTACCGCTTTGGCCAAATTAGACAGACTAATAAGAAACTATGGATGTCAATAACAAATCCTTCGTTACAGATCCTTTCTGTCAAAATACTTCCAACACTAGTAAAACGAAAATTGTAACCGATTATCAAAAAGCTGATTTTAGTCTTCATCTTTTCACAGAGGAATCTGGAAAGAAAACAGCATATTTATACCCTTTAAAAGCTATAATATCCGTTGAATGCATTAGAATAGTAAAGTGCCTCCCTTTTTAATGGCAAAACAGGAAGTCATCCAAATGATACACGGCACAAAACGGACAGTGTCGGGTTAGACCTCAGAGAAGACTGAGGAACTATTCAACAGCAAGTCTTGCGGTACAGCATTTCACTTAGATACTGAGGATAACACAAGTGATTTTCAAATGAGTGCTTTATGAATAAAGAGTATGCAAAAAGGGATACAACTAAACATAAAATGCAAAAGCAAAATGAAACAAAAATACAAAGATTTAAATAAAAAAAAAGTATTAGGCACATCATTA
Source organism: Anguilla anguilla (assembly GCF_013347855.1). Classification (NCBI taxonomy): domain Eukaryota; kingdom Metazoa; phylum Chordata; class Actinopteri; order Anguilliformes; family Anguillidae; genus Anguilla; species Anguilla anguilla. The sequence goes on along the minus strand of NC_049215.1, from coordinate 7,648,241 downwards.
TCAAAACAGCACACACTTTGCAAGATTGCCAGTTCTTTCTAAATAATCTTATTTCAGAGCTTGATTTAAAAGATAACAGTCTTTGCCAAAGTCTGGGTCAAAAATCTGAAACACATATGAATTTCGAACTTAGATCTTTTCAAAGATTATTGGTCCAAGTACATTCTGAGAATACTCTTAGGCTACATCAAAGGTAATGTAACCCACCTATTGTATGTTACCAAATAAAAACGCACAAGTGTTTTTGAAATGTGTGACTTGAGGACAGAATTACATCCATATCTGTACAATAGCCTCGCTTGCTATTGCAACACTTCAGCTTGCTACTGGAGTAGAAGATCTGTTAATGCTGCTCAGGAGAATTGTTCTGTTACATTTGTTGCAAACAGTAATGTAGGCCTGAGACTACATCCAGGAGCTGTTACTCGCAGCTTTTTGCCTTTTTGCTTTAATGCCTGCTCGTATTCCAAATTTATACAAACAAACGGGTTCGTTTCCACCCGCTCCGCTGTCTGGCGAATGGAAAGAACATTCTAGAATTTCCACAGTCCAATCATAATGGTCTGTAAAGGTGCCATCGGCGGTTCCGTCTCTACAGGAAGCCTGCGGACTGAGCACTAGCAGGCTTATTTATCTAAACTTTCGACATTGACACACGGTCCATAAAGCTCTGGTAGTCAGAATGGAAATAAGGCATTGCACACAGGCCAGCGCTAGCCAATGATTAAATATGAAAAGATTTACTGCCGCAATCTCCATCGCTTTCGAGCTCATAATCACTTTGACAGGTTAATGTCGTCCTTAATGTTCAACCCAAGCCAAAGGTGCATTGTGCAACGGGGCTGTCTCCACAAATTACAAATAAGGCCCAATATGTATTCAGTGTCCAGTAACGTGGAATTATAAAAGAGCATACAAGTATAAGTCAAGCGAACTGTCATGTTCCACACGGTTATCGGTCTGGGAAACGTAAACAGACATCATACGGCCATATGTTCCTCAGCTGCACGTACAGAAGTGTCGGTACAATGAAACAATAGAGAGCACTTCAATGGGGCAGTTGCGTTTGACCTTTGCACTTTACTGCCTTGCAGCGAAGACAAAACCCCAATTAAAACGAACTGAAACTGAATGTGCGCCACAGAGCAGAGGTCAGGCCACTTCAAAGGCAGCCGGAACAATCCTCACCGCACACAAAAACCGACCAATGGCGTTCGCACAGCTGACTTCCCCATTGTTGTGTGCAGTAGTGTGCTCAGTGCAGTGGTGGTGTACAGCTGTCCTGAAAGATGCTTCTTCCTCACTGTGTCCCCCTGCATGGGTAGGGAACTGGTCTTGTAACACGAAAGGCCACAGGTTCGATTCCCGGGTGGGACACTGCCATTGTACCCTTCAGCAGGGTACTTAACCGGCATTGCTTTAGTATATATCCAGCTGTATAAATGAATGCAATGTAAACGCTATGTAAGAATTGCGTAAGTCGCTCTGGATAAGAGCACCTGCTAAATGGCTGTAATGTAATGCAATGTCTGGAACAGTCCCTTCCCTGTTCTCCCTGTAAACCACCTATACATGAATGGCATTTCACTATATACTGTATTCAAAAAAATAAAAGTCCTGGAAGACAACGGTGAAAAGATCAGCAGCAATGTGGCCAATGAAAAATTATTCCATGAAGGGGAAAGAAAACTATGAAATCCTGTCAGTATTTTATGGGATGGCCGTTAAATGATGAGTTACTGCCGTTAGTCTAAATGACTTTGACAGAGTTTTGAGGAGGAAAAAAAAAAAACCTGGACATTTTTAATCAACATTTTACAGTGTATAGGCTAGATAAAACTGAAGCGATTTGAACTGAAAGGGCGATTCTGACCATGAGAGTAAGTAAGTAAGCAAACTTTATTTATATTGCACTTTTCAAGGACAAGGGCCACAAAGTGCTTCACAAAGTGCAAATAAAAACAGCAAACGTATACACACACACACACACACACACACAGAGGAGAGAAGACGGTGTGGAACCCGTGCACCTCCATGCCCAAACTGTGCCCCACCTGTGGCGCCTTTCACGCTTGTAAAGAGCACCCGGGCTCAGACAACTCCGCCTCAGAGCCCCACGGGCAGGGGGGTGGGGGGTGGGGGGTGCTGGGTGCTGGGGGGGGTCCCCAGATCCCCCGGCATCCCCACTCCAGGGCCACAGGGCTCTCCGCCCCGCCAGACGAAGCCGTTTTCGCTTTCGCCTAAACGGCGCTCGACTCCGCCCCCGGGTCTCCGGCGCGGCCAGCTGCAGGCCGGTACGGCCGAGGCCCACGGGCGCGGAGGCGCGCGCGTTCCAAACCGGCATTCCTGGCCGCGGAGAGCCGTGGGCGGCGGCGCCGCCCCCTCGCAGATGCCCCGTCCCCCCTGACCAATGAGGGCTCGGCTCCAAATTTTACGAGGAAGCGCAGGCAAAGAGTGACAACTGCAGCGGTGCCGCGGAGGAGAATTTAATGACAGGGGAAATGGGGTAAAGCAGGATTATCACCACCGCTACAACGCCGTTTAACTACGTGATGCGGTAAAACGATGCGGTAAATGTCACCGGGTTCGTTTCCACCGATATTCACTCTGACAGTGTGAGAAAGACGGGAAGTAGAACCGTAGAACAGCGCGTGGTGTCGGAGCAGCGCACAGTAATGTCACCCAGCTCTTTTAGACACTAGCTGGAAGGCCACTTGCTAGACAACTGACAGATAGATTTATGCCAAGAAGTAGTAAAATGCTCAGTGCTTTAAGCCATCATCAGCCAGTTAATTCCACCTGTAAATCTTACGAGTAAGCATAGCCAAACTTGCTCAGAATGCACAATGAAAATAAGGAAAAAATGTTGCCTATGAGCCCTGAGCCCACAACTGATTTCTTCATTACATTACATTACATTACATTATAGGTTCTTAGCAGACGCTCTTATCCAGAGCGACTTACAACAAGTGCATTACAAAACTCAGAGACAAGTGCTTTACAACATTCCTGCAATGTTGTAAAGCATTCTTAACTCTTCTTCTTAACTCTAATTGTCGTTGTATATGTATATGTTGTATATTGTTGCCTTTTATCTCATGTAGCTAGTGGTTTATAAATTACTAATTTCGTCGGGTACATAACTATTTTCCAAAGCAATTTGATGAATGAGAAGTTACTAACAGGCCAAATTTGGGTCAATGCTTTTCTTGAACACTATTCTTCCACCACTGGTTAGTTAACGTGGAAACAAGCTTTTTTTCTTCGTCTCAAACAGCTCTTTTTTTATTTTAGGTAGCTGGCAATGAGCAGAGGAATGTCCAGACAACGTCATGAAAGTTTTTGTGTTTTACGTGTCACACGGCCGATTGTTTACAACCCGTATTTTATTCCAAACGACCTCCCTGAGACAGCTTGATAAATCTCTGTGTATGAGGCTCAAATCCTAACCGGCACTACAAAAAAAAGGACACTTGATGCTGTTTGCGAATATCAGATGAACCCCACACAGAAGCAGACTGGAGGACTCAGGATACTGCCGCCCGGCTGGATTTCAGTATCCTATCAAAAACCAGGGGCGGAGTCCGTAGGATCCCCACCTCCAAACGGACTCTGACAGCTCCGCTAGCCAGGGGCTCATCTCTGACAAAAGGAACTGGATTTCACATAAAAGCCCGGGACCCATTAACCTGAGGACGCTGTATCGCTGCTCAGCCCCGACACCTGACACCTGCCCGCCAGCCCGAGGACCACAAAGCATCTCGGACAATGCGCAAAACGCGCTGTCATCTCTTTATGAGGGGCCAATGACTGATGCGCTGTGGGTGCGGCCTTGCTTTCATTCTGCAGTCCCGTTCTGCAGCCTGCAGTTCAGGTGAAATCCGCTACGCGACTCTCTCTCGCTCTCTGAACACATAAGAAAGAAGTCTGTTGAGATTAATTTAAAGTTTAGAGACATCTGACGAATTACGACGTCAACTGGACGCGTCAGACTACAGAAACAGGAAAACGGAAGAAGCGGCCTTTCGGTCAACAAGCTTGCGTTCCATATTTAGGCTATCCGGTGGAGTGTGGGCTACAATGACGATCAGACGTTATTCTGGCAACGAACGGTTAATTCATGACAAAGAGGCAGGTCAACCAAATGAGGATGCTTCAAGCCCAGTTACGCTGAAGTGGTTAGGACACGCTTACGCACAGAAAGGGGAACATCATACACCCAACAGCTTGGTCACTACTTGGATGGGAGGCCACCAGGAAAACCGAGCTGCAGCTGGACATGGTGCTGGTGGGCCAGGGTAGTAGGACAAAAGGAACTCCAGGGGCAGTATTTTTATCCACCCCTGGGCATGTGGTTTGGTTACTTGAACACGTGAATTTTCCAGTGCATACAATGAAGCACCTCCCAATATGGAGATAAGCAGGAACATAAGGTCGGTCAGAAAACTTGCTTGGAATATGGGCATAACTTCCACTTAGTCTGAATATGTGTTTGACTAAACCTCTTCAAACTAACATTAAGGAGTTTTTTCTTCTATAACTAGGTCTTATTATCATCATCATCATCATAACAGGCCTAATAATAATTGTGTACAAGAAAAATCTTTTCACACAACCTTTTACATTTTCAACATGAACGTGTTGCCAACACTTTTATAGAACAGCTGCAAAAACAAAAAACAAAAAAAACAAAAAAAAGAAAAAAACTTCCTCAGATATGAAAAAAACTAAAGGAAAAGTTGTCTGGAACCCATCAGTCGTCCTCTCAAACTGTGATACTGGAAAAATGCGCTTTTACACAACTCGCACAACAAGTATGTAGTGAGTTCCGCTTCACGCAACAGTTAGCACTCAGGCCAAAGCTTGCACTTTAGCTGAATCTGGTGCTCTTTTAGCCTATATCTGAACTGGCTGACAGGCTAATAGGATTTGAAACTTTTTTTTTAAGCAACCCTCCATATCTAGAAACCTTTAGCTAACTTTATTACAACGCGGTTGCCCCTCTGGTGCTCTTTTAGCCTATATCTGAACTGGCTGACAGGCTAATAGGATTTGAAACTTTTTTTTTAAGCAACCCTCCATATCTAGAAACCTTTAGCTAACTTTATTACAACGCGGTTGCCCCGTGTGACGTGCCGAGCCGAGGAGGAGGGAGTGAAGTCCTCCGTCCGGCAGACCTGTCCCGACAGATCGCCTCATTGTTCCGGCGTCGGTAAGGAGCCGTCAGCAGGGCCTTTTATCAAAGCCGGGGCGAGGCCTGGGAGCACGTTTTAATGCGTCCGGGACCGTCCATTTTCTCTGCAGACGCTGCTACCGGCGAGAGCGCCGGCCCCGGCAAAGCCTTCTCACTCGAGCCGCTTCGTAAAAAAAAAAAGCTTACGGACGTCCCGAGAGACTTTTTCTTTTTTTTTTTTTCCACGGTTGCGCTTCAATTAGGGGCCGGGAAGAGAGCCGCCCGCGGGACCCGCGCCTAAATATTTCAGCGCGGGTGCAGCCGGGCGGACGCAACGCCGTTCCGGGAGCGCCGCAGACACAACGCTGCCTTTCCCTCGCGGTGACACAATGCATTAGGGGTAGAGCGCGCGCGTACCGTCTCGCCCCGCGGCTCCGACGGGGGGGGGGGGGATTCGGGGGGGGTTCGGACTGCCACGGGCTACTTTCACTGCACCGAGAGAAACGCCCACTTCACGGCTGAGGGGGGGGCTGTGAAATTAACCTACATTGCAGGCTCTGAGGCAGGACAGCTGATGCTGGAAGTGAGGAGGCTCGTTAAAAAGCTGAGATGCAACAGAGAAGGGAAGGCCGCACGCTGAACCATAGAGCAAAGCGGGGAACGTGAGGCCCCTCACCCTCATAAACAAACCCAGGACTTTCCCTGCTCACGAATAAAGCAAACAGAAAACTCTATGTTACCGCGTCCCTCTTTGTGCTTATCACACAGTGCAGGACATGCTATCGGATAGCGCAATATCAAACAGAGGTAAATTCTCCTCCGTGTGAACTACAAAATGTTCTCCGATTCACCAAAAGTCACACTGGGGCTCCTTTCTTCTTCCTTTGAAATTATTCAGGGTAATTTTATATTCCTCCACCTGCCTTTTAGTCAGTATTGCCTGCAGAGCACTCCACAGTACTGCACTCATCCTGCCCGTTTAAAAACATCCCAGAAATCAATATGAAGACAGAAATGTCGGGCAGATTGGCTTTGGGAGCCAAACCAACGGAAGCAAAAAGTTCAAATCAATTTCTCCCAATTTCCATCAGCAAACCTTCAGTCTAGCGATATACCATTGCCTTGAATTAGAAAGCATAAATAAAGGTCTATTACCTTTTAGCATCTACATCATTACTAGGTGTTATATTGGGGAGGGTGGATGGACTTTGTCTAAAAAGTCAATGCATTTAAAAACTGGCTACAGGCATAACACTAGCCCGAACGCTCAGCTCAGCAGAATTCAGCTGAGTCGCTTTCAGTCCGTGCCAGTTGTGATTACATCACAGGCTCTCTAAATAAGGTGCTAGACTGTCACAATGGGACCAGCACTGAGGATCACACCACGACGGAGCAGCAGCACGCTACGGTACCGCGAGACTCCGTGACACCACCGATTCTGTGACGCGCACTGCGTTCAGCACCGGGGTGGCCCGGACAGACACTGCCCTGCCTCACGTCATCCTCCACCTGCCAAGAGTCCCAGGACAGCGGGGCCCGTGCAATAAGGGCTGCCCTTACAGCTCAGCATCTTGGCCCAGGCACAGAAAACGTAGGACATAAAGCATCCATACATTACCGACTCGGCCAGTAAAGCATATTGCACACAATGTCTTTTTGGACCCTTCTTGTTAAAAGGGTTCTTTATGACGTAGTGCCAGGCAATATTTTTTTTAGCGCAGCGTTGGACATTTAGTTTTTAGATTATGGCTTTCGAGAGAGAGAGAGAGACAATATAATTTTATGTGGCGGACTTGTTCGTGGTCCGTGCAATTTGGCTTGTCGTTGAGTAGCCTGCTCCGGCTGACCTGACTGTAAGAATGCAGCCGGTTTCTCTCTCTCTGTCCTCTCCACAGTCTCCAAAGGGAATGTCCTTAGGCAATTAAAAGCCACGCCGAGGCCCTTATCTATGCATACAAATCTAAGGTGTCATGGCGTCTCCCCTCCCAGAGAGTTTAATCACCTCTGAAGAGACACCGGAATACAAAGCTATTTCTGGGCGTGGCAGAGCCCACAATGGCCACACAGTACCATAAGGATCGGGGTTTCCTTTTTGATTTTACGTTTGAATACCAATCTGTGATACTGAAAGTCTATAACGTAGATAATGGCTGTTGAGGCTGGCTAGTGTGGAATCTACATCTTTTGCTGGCAGCTCTAGTTTCAGGTGGAGGTCAGTGTGACCTTCTCGCACTGGATTAATATTTTGCCCGAAGGTGGAGATTGCACTACTTGGCTGGACTTAATCATTACTGCCTACAAACATCACCTCTGTTGATGAAAGCAGGAGTAAATTTTGTATTTTTTTTGTAGAGGTATTCTCTACCTGAGGTGAACTGCATACTCTCAACATATTCACGTTTGGTCTCGTTAAAAAGAGGCTAAAATCATGAACCTTTTCATAATAGTATTGTTTTGGACTACTGTCAACAAAATGAGGTTACTTTAATTAATAATTAACCGTGTCAGCTTTTAGTTAAGCCATATTCTTGTGATAAATGAGCCTGACCACCCCCCCCCCCCCCACACCTTAACTCGACATCACCGATTCAGGCCAGGCATCCGCTAACCCTGCTGGCTAAGGTATTTATGATGGCCCGAGGAAAACGTTTTCAGTTTGGTTTCGGAGCCTTAGAGAAGAAGGGTTGTTCTTGTTTAATTTTAGAGGTGATTCCTTGGTTGGGTGTTCACAACATCTGAGTTTTTCTAGTTCATTTCCTTTTGTTTCTGTTGGACTGAAACTGGAAGAATGTAGCCTAATATTCTGACAATATCTGGCTTTATCGCTCTTTACTAGTCGTTTCAAATTTACGTCTGGTTGAATGTATTCTTATGGTAAATAATAAGCAGTGAGCCTACATTCATTAATGGAAGTATAATTTCAATTACCTATACTAACTGACAAAAAAAACTTACTGTCCTCTTCAATGTGCCAGGTGCTTACAAATCAGGTTTGTAAGGTTAAATTATGTGTGAGACTTCCTTCCTTCCTCTCTTTTCAATAGGCTCAATACAAACTTGTTTTTTACGGCAAAATCCTAATGAATTTCAAAGCCAGTGGGAAATGGGCGTTAAAATGTTGACTAATTGGTGGGTGTAGTAGTTGTCACTCGTCAGACAACAAGCTGAGATTCTCTTTGGTAGAGCTGGGGGGATACAACAAATTAGAACAGCACAAATGAAGCCAAACACATACACGGGCATTTCTGGCGCATAAAAACGCAGCGCAAATGAAGAAACTTCAATTTTAGGAGTGTTGACGTTATGCTTTCCCCTGGGAGGTGAAGTAATGCCCCTTCAGTGACTCGTCAACCCAAAGTACCTCTGACATCCAGGTTCTTAATGATCCCACTTCACGTCAAACAGACACTTGAGCGGAAGGCTTCGCAAATTGCGTGAAAATCGAGGAATATCAGATGCCAGAATCGTCTGAAAAATGCGCGTGCCCAAATGGGATATGGCATGACAATACCACTTTAAAGGGCCCAACGGTTTCAACACTGCTCCTCTCAGCCACCGCCAAGAGGCTGGATGCCACATGGTGCGCTGACACAGGGCCAGCAGAACGAGGGGGGTCCACACGTTCCCCCCGGTGACGGCTTCCAAAAAGTACTGCGCCTCACACACATGGTCGCCACAAGCGGGGGCTTCTGGGAGAAGCTGCCTCGATAAGGAAGACGAAGCCTCGCGTTCAAGAGGCCCAGTGAGGAAACTCTCAGCTCAACGTTTTTTTTCCCCAGCGTGTACGGCAAGGGCAACGAAAGGTTGGTGCCGGTGAAAGCTTTCATTTGAAGCCACAGCGTTAGCATCCACTCCCTCCTCGAGCTACGCTATGCCCGCAACGACTGAAGCAATATTTAGCTGCTTTAGATATCGCTGCCAAACACTCAGCCTGGCCCTTTTCCCCCTTCGCTTACAGTTTGTTTTTCGCTGGTTTGGCTAATTAGCCAGGCAGCGTCCCGGGGCTTCGACACAACGCTGCCGGTCGCCCCTTCAATCAAACGCTGGAAACAAGGCGGCCTTCACCGCGGCATGCGGAGGGCTCCGCGCGTCAGGCCCGGGCCTCTGGAAAGGGCGGCGGAGGCCTGTGGCTTCGGGTTCGGTGCCAGTCTCCGTCTGTCGCAGAATAAGACGGGCTCTGTTCCCCCCGGCTGCCTGCACTGCGCCGAGCCCGCGTCGATGCACTCCCTCCCCGGAGAATAGCCATTGTTCCGATTTTACTGAAACAGTCGACAATGGAAATGCTTAGAATGCTTTGGGGGGGAGGGGGGCGGCCTGCGCTCTCCATCCCCGTCTCTCTCTCTCTCTCCGGCGCGAGCGCGCGCGAATTTCAGCGGCACCGAGCGGGCTAACGCTAGGCTAGGAGAAAACCGCGCCGTGCTCCAAGGCCGCCCTGCTCCGCCGCGCGCTAAAACCTGATGACTAATCCTTTATCTGCTCGGGACAGAAAACAATGGCAACAGCGGAACATTGTGTAAGGGACAACTGATCGAACATACCTCATCTCGCTGCAGATAGTAAAAACTAAACAGATAAACTCGGCCGGTTTGGTGCAGAGTGAGAGAGCCTGAGACAGCTCTGAGGCTAACGTGCAAGGGGGCGCAGGAAGAGCTCTACAAATCTGGACAGCAGCGAACGTCATCGATGGCTCAGGGCCCGCTGAACTGCTCCCGAGACGCCGCTCGCTCCATACGGCCTGGCCGCTGGCCCAGGGACCCCGGCCAGTCGGGCCCAGCCCACGGCCAACTGCATCCCGTCCCACTGCTGCTAAAATGAGCAAGACCCCGTCGCCCGTGAGCCGCACAAAGGAAGCGCGCGAGGCTTGCCAAGCCTTGCAAATCTGGGAAAAAGGGAGTCATTCCCAACAGCCATTCGGGTCCGCGAGGACCTTCCCGGCACAGCGCGCCCGTGACCGTCTCCCAGACTCAGTCAGATAACTCTTCCAGGATGCCCGAGCCGACGCAGCGCATCTGGGAACGCTGAAATCTGAACTGCGCGGTAAACCCGCGCAGTTCGTTCACTTCAAGCGCGAGACCAGCGGAGAGGGTTATCGTCAGGAAAAACGCCCACGTACGTGTAAGAATTCCGCAGATACCGTTTCACGAACAACGTTATCAAATACTCAAAACAAAGCTAACCCAACAGAAATCCATTTACCGGAGATTACTCAACTCTAAAGAGGTCTAGATTTAGAGCAGAATTACTCAACTCAGCACATAGCACTATGTGACCTGCTTCCGCCCCCCCCCCCCCCCCCCCCCCACCCACACACACACACACACGCACACACAATCTTCATTTTTAATACATTGAGAACCACAGGGACTACTGGGAACACCAGAGAAAATGCAATTTAAAAAAGAAAAAAAAATCTTGCGGTAGCAGCTAATTCAAAACAGCGAACAAAAGCACTGAAAGGTATGACTTATTCAGTACCTGATAAACGTGTTTCTAGCAGCATACCAGGGGTCTCTTTCCCACTGTGTGCAGCCAGACAGTTATAGCTCTGACCATTCATAATTAATCTTTCAAAAAAAACAGACTGTGCTGAAAATGTTACCACAACGGAAAAGTTTTTTTCTTTTCCCCTAATAATAAGGTTCAAGCCATCTCCTTACGCCAAAAACATCAGACTGGAGACTTCGGTATTCTATTACTGAAACACTGAAGTCAAACTGCTGTCACTGATGTTTCTTCAGTGTGTAACGTTAGACCATTCAACTGGTCAAAGTAATCCAATTATGCTGATACTCCAGAATGTTCTATCACTGTAAGCATACAATAGCAATTGTTTGTAGGATATGTACCTCCATTCAGCATTCAAGGCTAAAATGCAGAGCTAGATATTCCTATACATGGCCTAGATGTTCCTTACTCAAAGGACTACAAATGGCCCATTAAGTAATTTTACTATTTTCAGCTGAAACACACAACTTTGTAATAAAGCTATTAGCCTACAATTTCCGCAGAAAAAGATGAGTTAATTGAATTACGACAAATGTAATTAAACCCAACCAAAAACCTTTAAGGGAATCCAACTGACAGATGTGCCAGTGATTGCAGGATGTAGGACAGGGACTACTGGTGCCTGTATAAAAAAGGGCCTAGAATCAGAGGGGTATATAAGAGAACAAAATCATGGTTCTTTAGCAGCCTTTAAACAAAGCAGCTTAGGTATAATCTGGGCAGACAACAGAGAACTCCAACTACAACAGCAGATAAGCCTCCAGTTTCCATATGGCGCTCAGGCCCCAATAGGCCTAATTGCCTCAGACTTTCGGTCCTCTGCTAGTAGGGTTGCGTGGCCTTAACCGAAAAGCGGGAAACAGTGTTAAAGATGGCCGATGCAGAATCTTTCCTTTGGAAACCCGCGCTCAGTCTGGTAATAGAGAATGTACGCTTTCATGGGGGGGGGGGGTCATCTTCCACTGGAAAAAGCCACATTCCAGGTCACATGATGTGACTCACACTGTAGACCATAGACTGAGGAGTATTTTCCAATGGTTGACAACTGACACAAATGCCAAACAGACAGAAATAACCGTTTACAGTGCCAAACGGGCGTTAAAGAACGCACATGGGCAGTGTGGTCACACTCCGATTTGAATGCCCTCTGATCATGTTGAGTGAGCGGGGTTCTCTATCGCCAAGAACCACTACCGCTTTTTATTAACGTGCTTTTTGTGAACCTGAAACACAGGCAACAAAGAACCCAGTGTATTTTAGATTCCAGCCATCATGTTCAACGTGCTCTCTTTCAGAGAAAAAAAAACTGAGTTAATATAAAGATCAAACAATGGATAAGATCCTTTTTGACGTCAGTGTGTTTCGTGCCATTTTTTTACGACACGATCAAACTGAGAGTCAATACTCAATAAAATTTTAACATGTTTGTGTATTTTAAGCGGCTCAAATATTTCCTAGTATCAACAGTAACTACGGGAGAGAAAAAAGTAAAATCATTAGAACAAGTAACACACCAGCTATGCTGCATAAACACACCGCAGCCAAGTCTTCTGGCAAAGCAACCCCAACAGTACACAAGTGAGATGGTTGTTGTTTTTGCTTTCCTACGTGAAGACAAGGTAAAAAAGTTTTTTTTTTTGAAGTTACCCCAATACTAAACGAAGACACGGCTAACATTCCAACATTCCATTGGCAACGCAGCTGGCAACAGCACTCCAGGCTACGCCTATTCCTTTCACCCAAACTGACATCTATTTCATTCTTTACCCGGTAGCCAACAGTCGAGCCTCGGGCACTATGGCAACCACGCCAGCGCTTATAGACACGCTCCTGTCTGAAAGGGGCTATTAAATGCAAACACAAGCTTACTTTTCGCCGCCCCCCCTCAGGTTTTACATTAAGATTCCTACACGTATCCGTGTCCTTAATGGAAAAAGAGCCTTCGGACGACCAAAGTGTAAAGAACAAACTGTTTGTTTAATCCTCTGGAGCGTTTAATCCTCCATCGATGGATACGCTAACTGTCAATGATTCAGAATGAAGCTGGTGACACATTCTGAGACAAGTTCTGAGCAAACACACTGCTGGTCAGAAGATAGCAAATGCCTGGCTTGTGCTTCTGCTTCTGGCAACCGACGAAGCAAATCCTCATATGAAGCCTGAGCTTGCAGTTCAAACCAGTGCACTGTCAACAGAAAAACCCATGACGGGGTTTTACTCAGGAAACATGAAAGAATATATCACTGTAGTGATGTGAAGGATAGCATTTGTTTGATACTCCATAAAATGATTATAATGCACTTGTTGTTAATCTATATTTTTTTTATAGAATAGCCAGTTGACATGTGACATTTAGCCTAAACGAACTATGAAAAAAGAACAGGTTAGACGAAAAACTAAACCAAGATAGCGAATCAGACTGACAAACTCAAAAGACTGCAGCACCTGTAGGTAAAAGAAAATTCTATTGAGCTATGTTTGCTTCAAAATCCATGGCCTCAACATTAGAATAAACAAAAGATATTAGCCTGCATTCCATTACCATCGTCAAGGTCGCACGCTTTCTCTCCTCTTCTCAGAGTCTGAAAACATTAACTGCTTTTTCAGTTTGAGATGTGGTTTAACATAGCCTAGGTAGTGTAATATGTGTATATATATATATATATATATATACATATATATATATATATAGCCTATATATATATAGGCTAGCTAAGGACAGCTTTACGATCACAGATTCAGCCCTTTCTGCAACAAAGCATGACATTTCCAGACACAGAGTCACTAATTTTTTATTTTCTTAATTCAGCACAGCCTCTGATATCCCACTTGATGTCAAAAGCACATGTGCAGCACTAAAACAGTGGAAAGCAATCAGACTTGCCAAGGGCACGCTAACATTCACGGGAACCCGCGTACCTCACACTCATACTGTAGTACAGGGCTCTCAAACTCAAATCACAAAGTCATTGATTGGCTATAGAGTCCACACGCTTTGTTTCCAAGGCCTCAATTGCCTCCTGATTGGAAGGAAGCCAGAAAATCCAACAGACACTGCAGCCCCCCAGGACTGTTACAGAAGAAGCTAATTAGCCCACAAGTGGGAAAACTCGTTCTCAGGCATATGTATACGCACAGCAAATAAATAATTAGGAAATACCTTTAATTAATCTGGGGTGATCAGGGACACATCGGGAAAAGCAAAGAAATCACAGGGTTTAGTTTCTTTCTTGTATTAATCTACATATTCCAGACCACTGCAGCACATGGACAAAGCTTTCAGTTGTGTATTGCAGCTCAGACAACACCAACAGGCTTCGATTGATTAGCTTGCTTTTCTCTCCAATACTTTATTCTCAGGTTACCGGGAGGTAAAAGTCATGAACTGCAACCATCTTAACGATTTCTAACAGATTTCAGGCAATAGGGACAACTACCTTTGTGGGGAAGTGACAAAGATGTTCTTGATTGTAGGCTCAATATAATTGGTGTTTATTTAATCCAATAGTGTAAATGTGAAGCTTGGGGAAATAAAGAATCGGTGCTCAGTCAGAGCACACTTGAGGCTGTATGACATTGATTTTTCCTTACTTTTCATGCAACTTTTTATGGTTTAAATGTTATAAATGCAGGACAATTTGTAGTAGGCTTAAACATATGCTGATACATCATAAGCTGTTGTAACTTCATTGCAGAAATCCAAATGAATAGTGCGATGGCTTCTAAGACCTTTTAATGCTTATCAGAGGTTCCTCTTTCAGATTTCACGTGTCCCATGAGTTCTCCACTTTAAGCACTCCCAAGGAGGCTACATGTTGTGTGCTGCTGACAGAACGCTGAAAATGGGGTCAAGGCAATCCAATGAAATAAATCAAAATGGCCGAAGCAGGGGTCCCAGACCCCGGTCACTGGAGAGCCACAGGGTCTAGGCTACCTCCTTCTGCCGGACTAGCGTACAGGCCAAAAACGCTCGGGCTAAATAATCTTAATACCGCAATCAAATGAAGGTGATGGGAGGAGGCATCCAGCAGGCTACATGTTAGCCCTTGCTTTCGTGCAGAGAGTTACAGAATGCCGAAGCTTGCCAATGAAAACAGACCTGACATTTCAGAGGGAGCAGGGGGATTTAAAAAACCCAGATGTTACAAAAAAAAAAAGCAGACGTTACAGTGTAAATGTTTTCAAACGTTCAATGAAAATGCATCTGCAATCTACTCCGCACAATAAAAAGGTTTGATCGTTTAATTTGATGTACGGTGCCAGCCATATTTTACTACACTGCAATGACTCTTCCACAATTTCAAATCTCTGCAATAGTAAAGTGTGACGTCAGAGGTAATCACGCATGCCATCTGTTGTCACTACAGAGGTCTCTGATGAGAGTAAAGTATCACCACAAGGCTGGTGCTTCATATTTAGTCATGAGGGGAAAGAGATGCAAAACCTTCTCTGTGCATGTCCAGCACTTTCTTTTATAAAGTAACCTTAGCACTACACAGGGTTTTGACTTTCTGTGGAAAAACACAGTCCTTTCTCCTCTACCCATGACAAAAATATGAGATTATCCACAGAACCTGAGCTCCAGTTTTCAGGATGCTTTCCACAAGATGCACCATACTCAGATCTGGAAAGAGTGGAAATTAAGTGGTTCACGACTCTAGGAAAAAAAGTAAAACCTACAGACTACGGTGGGCCCATTCCAAGCCCACAACAGCACAACCCCTTACAAAATAAATCATCTTTAAATAATATAAATTAAGTGTATAGCTGTATCCCTGCTCCCTCCACTTTAAAGGAAATCCACCGAGTCAGTAGTCAAAGGATGCACTGTGGCCTTCAGCACTTGGGAGTTCTTCAGTTACAGCCTATCCTCTACTGATACAGGGCAGTGATTTCTTTATGTAATATGTGGGCTTTCTTCTTTCCTTTGACTGGGCTGTAGTTCCTCAGCATTCGAAACACAAATGAACCCAGGACAGTGCTCTACAGACGAAGTCAGACACTCAGTAGGTGATTTTGAGCTGTGGCCCGACCCCTCCCCTTTTTAAACTGAAGTGCGGTGCAAAAAATGAAAGCCCTCAGGTACTGGCGTGAAACTCACACACCGCGGCATCACGGTAAACCAAATCCACCGTAGCCTATACGCTCAATATATCTGTTGCCCTAAACGACAGTGGAAAATGCCCCCCTGACGGTAGAGCAATAGGTCAGGTCACATGATACTACTCCCCAGCGCAGAGTCACAGAGGCGTTTAACGGAGAAGCCGTCACCAGGCAGCACGGACCCGCGCCGGCCCTTTAAGAGTCCTTAATAACACTAAGTGCTGCAATTAATACAGTAAACGCTCCTAATGTGGCAGGGAGTACAGTCTGCCAAGAGTGAAGACATCCTTCTGCCCGAGGCTTAGAGTTTCCACACGTGCCATCTCTTGAGTCATGTGCTACCACTCAGCAGTTTCTAACGCACGGTCTCCACGTCAGTGAAGACCAGCGGAGTCTCACACAGCACGGACTGGACCCTTTCTGCAGAATGCCTGTCCAGCAAAAGCCTGAAAGCACAAGATGATTCAGCTAATCACAGTCTTGAATAGCCCGACTCCCTTAACCACTACTCCTAGCTCCGAGGGCTGATGCTATTTTAGTGAGCTGATGGGGTGTGGCCCTGCAGGACCAAAGTTTGACATTTCTCCTCTGGGAAAAACGTATAAAACACAGTGAAAAGAACGCATTTGGAAAGTCCTCCTCAACACAACATAGCAACACACCAAACAAAATCGATTTAACGGGGACCACCGTTCCTGCAGTATATCGCAGCCAGTTCATATCAGCCTGCCCACATTCACTGTATGCCGTGTTTAGGCAACGTACAGTCCACAGCAGACAAGAAGCCAATGGCTCAAAAAGCAGACAAGATAAAATGGAAAGTTCCAGAACCTGGACGGTTAATGACATCATTCGCTGAATACTTGTTCCCTGTGGTAGAGGGCCACTGGCATGCAGCCCCTACGAACCACTGTGATGTATTAAAAATTTCTGCAAACCTGCAAATTCTTCACTAAGAGGTCTGGGAAAGCCCTACTGGCAGTCAGCAGACACTTAATTTTAATGAAGGAAAAAGCTGTATATATATATATATATATATATATATATATATATATATATATATATATATATATGTGTGTGTGTGCAAATAGCCTATATCTTGATGATTGTATACCCCTCAATAATTCAATCTATTTCACATGCATCCATGGAGATCACACAGTATTCCCTCGTGTAGATTTTAGTGTTAATTAACACAGCCTTGATTCAACCGCGGAGGAGTAGCCTGCAGTCAATGGTGCGTTAGGTGCCTCTACCAACGTCTGACCCACATTTGCATGACCTCATAAAACTGGGCCTCCCCTGCTTTCCCATCCACGTGGGTCCACGTCGTCTGTTCGTCTGTACAGGACGAAGCAGCCACATGATATAGCGGTGCCCCATCCCACTGCCCAATTTTATATTTTGCTAAATTTTACCAAGTCCCCGTTTTATATTCACAGGGAACACATGACAGTGATGATACACGGTATTCCAATTTATTTCCCCAGGTCTCGTTTAAAACTAAAGACGCTACTTCCAAGGGTTAAATTTCAAAATATGCAACCACACATGTGCACTGAATGCAAAAAATATATATATTTCCGTCAAAAGAGTTTAAATGTAGCCGCAGATACCAAAGTTACATGAATCACTGTCAAATGCCACCGCGGAGCGACTTCAAATTGGACAGAATTAACGACAAATGTGCAGATGCTTCTTTGGGTAAACACAGGTGGTCGCAGGGCTATGTGCAATACGCGGAATGTAAACATGCACAGACACTGGGCCAATAATGAACAACTCCCCCCTTATTTACCCCACAGAAGAGGGAATTCACAGAGGGAGGTTTCTCTGTAGCTAGTTAAGAGTCTTTTATACAATAAGCTTCACAGTTGCTATTTTAATTACTATTTGTGCAAAGCCGCTTACAATAACAAAAAAATAAAATACAGCCAAGAGTTTTTGTTTGTTTGTTCTATACGCTCTTGTAATTTTATTTATTTCCATTTGGACATAGTAAAAACAGACAATTCATTTGATAAACCGATTTATTAAAGCCCCACTTTGTCAAATACCGAAGAGCCGCTGGAACCGTATCAACATTTCAAAGGGTTTGTCTTTTTGCTTTGTGTCATTAAAAAGTTTTCCAAATAAATTTATAAATAGCTTTTATAGTTATATTTAAGCCATACTGCTAGGGAGCCAAGTTTAAGCCACGCTTAAAATGACTGTACTTTCACATAATCCAAGCACAATAATGTTTTTCTCTTAAATTTAATTTTCACTATTTTCCCTGCATTTCTTTTATGCTTGCTCTCGCTGTTCCACGGTTCGCCAGGGATCTTTTGTCACAAACAGCCACACTTCGTAGCAAGCTAGGCCTGAACAAATGGTTAAAGGAAAATGCTAATAACGTTGGTGCTACCTCTTTGTATTTCAGTTTTGTTTCACGATATAATCTATTTTAACAGCTATGTACAACATCAACAAGGCAATTTATTTGCAACCCACCCAAGGTAACAGAAAACACATTTACTGTTCCAAATCAGAAATGCAGCTCGTTAGCTACGACAGCGAAGCTAAGCTTTTAAAACTGCAAATAAGCTTTAGTCCATGTGGTTGTCCATGCAGGCAGACAGACCCCGACACTGAGGAAAGATTCTGGGATGCATTAACCAGAAGACAATTATTAGGTAGATATGGAAGTGGACTGTGCTATCTAACTAGTACATTGGTTTTTTTTTTCTATTTAAACATCTTGATTGATAAATTGGCTAATAATCTGATTTTCTCGTAATTGAAAATAAAACAAAGTGGCAAACAGCTTGCTTAGCATCGTTAGCTGGAAAACGTTGCCTTTCGTTCTATGCCTCAATAGCTAAACACCGCAAGCGAGCGTGAAAAACAAATAACCAGACCCATTAACAAACGATGTTTTCAGTCATTTTTGCAAACGAGATTCCATAGCTACCCAATCAACCACACGCACAATAGACATTGTACATTAAACCTAGCGGTAGCTAACCATCTAGTGGGCGAGAGAGAAAAAATATAGCTACAGGTCTAGTAAAGTCACGTGAGGAAAACAAAGAATAGTAACGTTAGAAAAAATGACCTGACAAACCTACCAAAACGATGGCAAATCTTTCTTCCAATTCACCTGGGTCGGGCATCGGTAATTTCAGGGGCAGGTTGTGAGCCCTAAAATCAGTCTGCTGAGAATCCATACTGCCTGCGTTCCCCATATTGTAGCTAGTCTGTATGAATGGCAGATTTCCAGCCTTACTCTTCGACTTAAAAAAAAAATCAAAGCGAGACAAAAATCAATCCTGGGCAGAATGCCTCTAGCGAACTCTCCAGTTTTGTCCCAGTCCAGCCCACTTCCAGCAAAACAAACGTGGCGAAGACAGCAAAACGAGACGTATTAAAAACAATCTAATTCAAGCAAAACAATTCTGAATAGTCTGACCATCTTCATTCATTTCCAGTGAAGAAATAATCAAGCAAGGCGTTGAAGCAAAATAAAACGTGTTCCTATCCGTATCTTGCACAATTTCTGCACCACTCCCAGTTTGTCGTAATGGTGATGGTGTGCATGATTCAAGCTTAGCGGTCCTCTGTGTAGCTGGTTAATCCTTCCAGTACTGACAAGCGATACAGTACACAGCATCCACACACCATACAGCTTACTCTACATTCACATTCAACACAATGAGCCCTTTCAGACTGGCCTCCCACTAGGGCGTGCCAAAGGCGTCGTGAAGGAGAGGGGAGGTGATGCTTTGTCTTGTTGCATGCTGGTAGTTGCAGTTGCATTCAGTCTCTCGGAGCAGACGGAATTCTGCTACATGGAATTTTTTTATTTTTTTTTATTTTTACTGGTTTACCACAATAGTGCGGGGTATACTATCAGTAAATTAGCTTGTAAGTACCAGAAATAAATATATACTTTTGTAAACATACGTTCTACATTATTTTGATCGCACAGACTTGGCAGACGATTCAGGGTGTCGTTTAGCCTATGTGTATATATAGGGGAAAAAAGTGGTCCCGTGAAAAACTGTTCCTGATATGAAAACAAATTTAGCATTATTTACATGATCCTGAACATATTTGTTTTCGATACAAGCATGAGACAAATAAAACATAACATACGATTATCACTTATTTGAGGATGGGGACAAAAAATGTGTTTTAACAGTAACAGGGAATAGTTATGCAATGAGAATAAAGTATAGACTCCTATGCAGTGTATTGGTTGGCTGATGTCTGAAAGGTTTGAGAAAAAAAATACTAATAAAGGGACCCCGGGGATTTTGAGAGCCTAAATCAAAACACTAGACGTTTTTATTTAATTTTTTTTTTTTTTTAAATCATGATACTGAAATATTCGCTAATCCTTACAGTCTTAGCCAACTGAAGGACTGTAATTGAAATGATGGTAACTGAACGTAATTTTGTTTGTTAAACACCTTGGAGATACAAGTACATTTCTTGTGGATTTTTCAGGACAGTAGAATCCACCCAAACTTATGAATGTATGACGTCAATGGGAAGAGTTCAGCCCCGAGGCTCCACAGATGTGTGGTTACTTGAGGGAATTCTGTGCAATTCAACTGGGCGTCATCTGCACTGTATGACGGCTGAATACACATGCACCCACCCACCCACCCGCCCACCAATCCACACACACACACACACACACACATGCACACGCACACCCACCCGCCCACCAATCCACACACACACACACACACACACATGCACACGCACACACACACGCACTCGCACTCGCACACGCACACACACTCACACACGCACACACACATGCACACGCACACACACACACACACACACACTCGCACACGCACATGCACACACACACACACACACACCCACCCACCCACCCGCCCACCAATCCACACACACACACACATGCACACGCACACACACACACACACTCGCACTCGCACATGCACACACACTCACACACACACACATCAAGGCTGAGCTCATGCATTTTCACATTATAAACAAAGCTATCAGCCAACACTGCCGCAGACCTTACGAAATATTAATCTGTAATGTGTCATTTCCTTGACAACAAGCTTTATATAAGAAAGCAAGGTAGAGCCATTTCAACTGTGTAAAAATCACATTTCTGCCAACCATACTTTCATCTGGAACAGATAGCATGAAATTCTCAAATGACTGCGGACATTTTTAGCACAATAATATGTAGTAAGACTGCAATTCCAGCTGAGAAAACAATCCAATAATTTTATGAACAATATACACAGTCACACAACCAGTAATAAATCAGGCCTTCCACACGAGACACTGTGCCTTCATAACCTTATCATTATAATTCTGTATATTTGTCAGGTCTAGCTGTCGCTGTATTGATTTGTTTTGGCGTGCTCGTCGTCATTCTTCTCAGACATACACAGATCTCTGTCTCTGGTGCTACTTATCTTGACCCTATGACATAAAGAGTTCAAAGCTCATTATTAGCAATGATGCGTTGATAAAGAAATGCACCATAGTGCCCATATCAAATGTGACTGTTTATATGTCCCCCCCTCCCAGGTTGCTGTAGATGAGTCAGGCAGTGGTGAGGTGGGGGTGGGGGGTGGGAGCTGCAGAGGAACACAGACACAGTGACATGTGGGCCAGGAGACAGAATTAACAAATGACAGACTTGTGCTAATATTGTCTGATGGGGCCTGGGCTCAGCTGGCTGGGACACGCAGGGAGAGTGTGTCACGGTTCTGGAACTGCAGAAAGAGGGGCTCAGGTGTGGCACGGATATAATGGGGCGCATGGTCTGGAGTTCCACCCAGAGAGACGGTCCGCGCTTACCTCATCACTCTACTCAAACAATGCAAGGCCAATTCACGTCCTGCAGCCAAATGGCCAATGGCAATGTCTGTGAGGTCACATTGCGTCTAATAAATGTGCAATCAGAACGTGCATTATCTTATGTCAAAACCAAATATATAGACTAAATGCATTTGAAATTCTGAAATTATGCTACACTTCAGTACCGTCAGTTTATGAATTAAAACACAGGCATTTGGTAATGTTGATTACATGTGCATCAGATAAATAAAGAAAATAACAAAAAACAAGAAGTGTCAGGTCAACACTAAAAACTGAAATCTGACCAGAAAAAAAAACAAAAAACAATATGCTTTTTAACAAATGAATCCTAGTAGATAAGTACATAACAATCGACAGGCACTTGACTGTTCTCAAGTCAGTAGAATGGGGGACTATGTTGCTGTCAGGGGGAGACACCCCACACATGCGGCACATTGAGTGGGCTAAAGAAACTCATTGAGTGTCCAAAATGAACTGGAGGCCAATCATGAAATGGCATACAGATGCCAGAAAATTACAATGCAATCTCTGTGTTAGTAATCTCACAGGAATACCAACTCACAGATGTGGCTGAAGTCTGTGCTAAATTGGCCAAAGGAAGCAGTGCTCGTAAATTTAAAGTGCACGTGTTTGCAACAAAGAGAGGGAGAGAAAGTGAGAGAGACGGAGAGAAAGAGAGAGAGGGGGGGAGAGAAAGAGAAAGATAGAGAAAGAGAGTGAGCGAGCGAGAGACACCAATGTGACGCACAGAGGGCACATTGTGATCTGGGGCTGACCCAACCAGTGCCTGGAGTCAATCACAGTGTGTTTACGAATCCCACAGGAGTCGGTCTTCCCAGGCCAAGCAACGGTTCCTATTATGCCAGGAGACAGAATAGGTCTCCTTCTATTTTCAGTAATAAACAAATCATCATCATCAAACGAATCAGCGACACCATGTAAAGTTTCTCTCTCTGTACAAGCTTGCGGTATTATGCACTGAATGAACAATGGAATTGAAAGTAGTAGCATATGTTGGCCTCTAGTGGATGAAATATGCATTACAAAACAAGATGGAAAAATTGCAAGGACGGCCTCCTTGTGTGACAATCTACACTCAACCATAATTATAACGTAAAATAAACATCAAATCACTTTATAGATGTGAAATAATTAATACTGAAGTGAATTCAAAAGCTGGAATGACGGAAGTTACTTCCGTTGTTAAATTCCAAGCTTTGTAGTCATTACTTTCTCACTTGGTCAATGGCTCTTTATTTCTGTCCTGGAAATGGCAGCCTGCTGCCTCATGTGACTGCCTAGGGAGGACAGACCCTGTGACCAGGCCTGACTCAGACATGTTGACAAATCCGTTTCATTGCGATCTAAGGTTTGGGCCATTAAAATCAATTTCTGTGCACGTGACTGTTGTGACTGTTCACCCGTTGTATGCATTATAAGGGTCGAAGG
Organism: Anguilla anguilla; assembly: GCF_013347855.1. Classification (NCBI taxonomy): domain Eukaryota; kingdom Metazoa; phylum Chordata; class Actinopteri; order Anguilliformes; family Anguillidae; genus Anguilla; species Anguilla anguilla. The sequence continues at coordinate 7,625,146 of NC_049215.1, read as the reverse complement.
GTTGACGCACAGCAATTTAGAGCACAAAACTTTATGCACACATAATGCATGTGTTCTTTATAGCGTAGGTATCTGAATGTCAGTAATTTTCTTCAGTTTTTGTTTTTCAAACAGCATAGAAGATTCCAGGTAAATTATTTATTAACTAATGAAGTTGTCGTCATTCTCACATAACCCAACACATATATTTAACACAAGAGGCCACCGTTTTAACGTTCATAGAAAAGATCTTATGAATCAAACTCCAACAAGACTGCATCCTCCAAGATATACTACTTGAATTTTCCAATGAACTGAAGCAGTGACCGGAGCACAGAACTGTGGGCATCCACAATACTTTCTATAGATGTTTGGTATAGTTCCAGTGAACATTAATTATGAATTATAGGCCATTACACTGGAGGTACTTTGAATAAATAATTACACGATGAGTGTACCTGAAAGTTTAGTTTACCATTCTGCTAATAATGAAGCATGCTGTGAAACATGTAGTTTAAATTTAGTTTAATGCTGAAAGGTGAAAAATACAATTAGTACAAGTTTCTATTCTAGAACCAATAAATATTTCATGAATGCATGTTTTTATCATAATACACAACTTGACATTGTACGCCTGTACAAATCATCTTAAAACCCTTTGTCACGAAAAATTCCACCCTGATTTTGTACTTTATCAGACCAAAGTGGAGTAAATGTTTGCTGTATTCCTTCTAATCATTAAGGCCAATTCTTTACAGAGAGTACAGATGTACCACAATCCTCTACAAATATACCAAGCTCAACAAAATTGTGTTTTTTTATTTATTTCCATTTGAAACCTTGACTGTGGCTGTAATAATCATGACATAAAACCATTACAAAAAGAACACACCAAGAATCATGAGTGTGCATTTTACTTTTCAAAGGAAAGTGACATAAACATTGAATTTTCATTGGCAATAAACAGGTTAGCGAAATGCTTGACTTGATGGTCGACTAATTAAGGGAAAAAAAATCCCTCACCATAAGATGTAAAATGAATTTTCATTTGCACCAAATGGTGATGGTTTGCCTAAGCAGATCGAAACAGGAAAAAAAAAAAAAAAAAAACAGAAATAAAAACCCTGTGCAGTATTACTGAGCTCACTGTGATCCATCTTCAGTCAGAATTACACCAACTTCTTTCCTGTCAAACATTTCAGCTCCACACCAGTCTGTCCAACTATTCTGCATTAAAGACGCATCCCGATTCAGTTCAAATGATCAGCAAGTCATATATATTCTAAATGTTTGTGACTGTAGTGGATTTTCATGTAACTGTAACTTCTCCAATGCTGAAAATTTATAGTTTTTCCATTCACAACATGCTTTTGTGAAAATATTTATTCTGAAACATTTTAAAATATCTGCTAATGTAGTGTATCCATTACTTGCATTCTGCAGTTTTCCAAAGAGATGTTTTCTTTTCAAATAAAAATGAATAAAATACAGTCTACATACATCTCAAAATAGTGTTATTTTATCGTATCTGTTTCTACCTGTATATCGAGAGCTGGTGGACAAAACTGCATGCTGGGATATTTCAAAACTGATGCACAAACTACAATATGATATGGATTCTGTGCTCAAATAGTTTTAAAATAACACATTGAAAAGGTAAAAAAAAAAAAAAAAAAAGGCCTGGTAATATCAAAGATCATAATGTTGATAATAAAACACGTGAGCAGACTTTTTGGCTTGTTTTGTTCAACAGATCTCATCGACAGCATGCGGTTCAGAATCACTCGAAAATCACTAGAAAAGAAAAGAAAATCTCGGCTGGAATGTCAATGGTGTCGCAGGTATAAATATCAACATCTGATTTCTGTTGTTACACTTAAGAAAGAAAGAAAGTGCCCAAACGTAGCGAGTGGTGATCCAAGCACGATGTTCCCCCGTTGCTCAGTCCGATAGAGAGTGGGTGCCTCACAAAAAGCAGCTATTAAGAGTAAAGTTCGACAGGAGACTGTTCCTCTTGTACCACTCACTCCTCTTCCTCTTCCTCCTCCTCCTCCTCTTCCTCCTCTTCCTCTGCCATGACCTCCACAATGAGTTCAGCCACGCAGGTGGCTTCGCCCAGGCTGTTGAGAGCCTTGCAGGTGTACTTGGCGTCGTCGTCGCCGGACACTTCGGAAATGACCAGGGAGCAGTTGCCGTCCTCGTCGTAGTCGATCTGGAAGTGCCGCGTCTCCTTGATGGGCTGGTCGTCTTTGTACCACACCACCTCTGGGTCGGGGTAGCCTGGAACCCCCACCCCGCCACACACAAAACAACCCCACGATGAGTATTTGCACATAACACAATTATTTATTCCCAAGGGAAATATTTTAGCGTTCTGCTAACAGATAATCAGCAAATACAGCGGACGTGGGCATGGCGAAACAGAGAGGGATCAACCAGCTTACACTGTCGTCCATAATCTGAGTTAACAACAGCTGACCTACATCTACAGAGAACCGCATCGGAGCATAGCTTATGTAACACGCTTGACCTGAACTGCAGTAGATTCCACATCCGTGTCGTGACCGAGGCTGCAGCGAACTGAACGTGTGAATGACTCTGTGCAGGAGGCGGGTTCGAGGGGTCAGCCCTCGTTTGACATTACCCTCGATCTTGCAGTCGAATCTGGCGGCGCTGCCCTCCACCACCTCCACGTCCTTGATAACTTTGCTGAATGAAGGCTTCGCCTGGGGCCTGTCCTCATCCTCATGGGTCTCCAGCAACTGGTTGCTCAAGTCATCTGCACAAGCCGAAGATTATAGGGATAAATCACACAAGGAAAAATACGGTCCTACAAATGTGTTTTTTTGTATAATAACAATGATAACAACAATAATTATATATATATATATATATATATATATATAAAATTATTTAGTAGTATTTATCCAAGCCATGATATAAATATATTTATGCCATGACTCAGATAAATACTCAATTCTCATTGGTTGACAGCCATGCATTATATTTGTTTATTACACGGCTTTGTGAATGTTCCATTTCTCATCGGTCACTTCCGGCCTTCAACGGTCAAATGTTTCTGAACAATGACCACTGCTATGGGTAACAGACCGTTTTCACTAGGAACGATTTTCGTATCACTCAGAAAGTAGCGCGGTTAATTGGATGATAAATTACCCTCACGGAGGCAATCATACACAAGAACACATGGCTGTGTAAGGGTGGCTAACCCACCAGAAGTGCCATATATTCTTGTATATGCACTGGCATGGAGTGCATTATATCTCTTACACCATGGCTACAACTAAAATGCATGGACGAAATCAAAATAAAGTGATACTTTAATCAAGTACAAAACTAAAACCATTACACACACATCCACCACTTAGCTAAATATAGTTCCTCTGGTAACAGTAGATGGCACTAGAGTTCAGATTCTACAGAGATGTCTATCAGCAACCAAAACATAAGAAAAGAGAAGACATTTAATGATGAACAACAAAGTACACATTAACTATTGGAATTATGCATTTATCTACTGGTATCATGAGCAGACAGTCAGCTGTGTCATTTATTCTTATCCAAAAAACTACCCTATATTTCCAAACTTCATAAATACTGCACCCCTGACCACAACACTGCTTAGAAATATGTAATGTCTAACATATTCACTTGATAAACATGTTTTTTATCTGCATATTTAGCCTTAGCTATTGGTTTTGTGAATGAAGTGTTGTAACCTGTTGCTATGGTAACATATCCTTTCGGGAATTTGAAAGTTTTTGCATAGTGATTTAAATCTGTAATGAGGCAAAGTACAGATTACCAAGCGTATACACAAATATAATGCATGGCTGTCAACCAATCAGAATTAAGTATTAAATAAATAAATAAATACTCAATAGCTCTTCATCCCTAATTGTAGTTCCCCCCGAATTTGCATTTGCTTCCAGCAGCCTGTTTGATTACTTCTGGGTTCTCTCTTGATGCAGGAGCAGACTCCAAAATGGCTGCAGCTAGCTACTGCTCCTTTCTACCCAGTTTTCTACTCTTTCGACCCTGTGCAGCTGCGGACACTCCATCAACCCGAGGAGTCATTTATGTGCAATAAGGAGACGACCTGCACACCCTGTCTGAAAGCTGCCCTCCCTCAGCAACTCTACGTCCAATTATGTGTGGCCCCCAAGGGACCCCTGGCCACAGTCAACACTGGGGGGTCAGGTTCTGCACAGCATCCAGCACTAGTGATTTAGCTGGCCTTGCCACCTGAGAAACCCCCAATTATTAGTCATAATAGTAGTAATAATACAGGCATTTAAGATCCCATTAAACCTTTGCTCCATTGTGTAATGACGAATGAACTGACCAAACATTCATGTCCCCTCCATCAACCCCTACCAGAATTGTTAGGGGGAGCATATTAATAAAACTACCTCCCCAGCCGGGCCGAGCCCCATCACTGGATCGATAAGGCTATATATAGGTTACTTTCTGGACATTTGTGAGGTGGGAAAACTCGGTTGCTATGGCACCTTCACTGGGGTTACCAGTCGGAGAGCCTCCCTTCTTCGCGCTGACGCCAGCCAGCATCGCCATGGAGGACAGCCGGCCGATGGCTCGCACCGCGTTCCCCGTTTTCTGTGGAGAAATCACCGCAATGTGAAATCACCACAATGTGAAATCACCGCAATGTGAAATCACCGCAATGTGAAATCACCGCAATGTGAAATCACCACAATGTGAAATCACCACAATGTGAAATCACCACAACGTTTTTCCCTTTAAAACAACATGGGAAAGGTCATCTTAAACTTTCAGCTGAGCAAGTGCCTAGTACTGATGAAGGGTGTGTAATACGTTGTTAATGTTCCCAATGTTCATGACCAATAAAGTGGATTTCTGCTTTGTTTTGATGTGCCTCTTACCTGGGGTGGGGGTTGGGGGGTGTCCTTACCTGCCACTTCCTCCTCAGGATGTATTTCTTCATCCTCTCCTTGGACAGCTTCTTGGCCTCCATGTTCTTTGTGTCCTGTTTCAGCCAGGGGTGCTGGAAGCACTGAGCGCAGGTGAGCCGGGACCTTAGAGGAAACAGAACAGATCACGCGTGCTCCGCGGTTAGGGCCCTCGCGTTGCCGCCGGAACCCGACCCGGATAACCCGGACCGGCATCGCCAGCGTGCACCGCGGCGCGAAACACGGGCACCTCGCTGGATATGAAACGGCGAAACGATGAAGCGCTGTTCGCTTCGATTCGAAATCAACTCTAAGTGCCCAGATTCCCTGGCTGTATGTAACAATTAAGTTTCTTAAAAAGAGGAGTATGTTTACGAGGTGCTTGTAAGTCGTACCTCATGTCTTTCTTCAACAGGTTGCTGATGAAGTCTTTGGCCTCGTCCGAGATCTCGTCGAAGGCCTCGTCCTCGAAATCCCAGGTGGCGGAGGTGACGTTGGACAGTGTCTCGTTGTCGTTGTCCCCCATGAACGGAGAAAGCCCGCTGACCCTGTCCGGGAAAAAAAAAAAAAAAAACCGTCGACCCTTTTCCAGCACAGAACAAATCGAGCGTACGTCACCGGGAAAAATAACGCTCAGAAATACGAGACAAATTACAGAGGACCGTTCCCTAAATGGCTCCAATATGTCGTGTAATTAGCGTGAGCGATGCTGCAGATGCACATGGAGAGAGAGAGAGAGAGAGGTGACGGGCTCTGCGGGAGTGATAAGCCAGAGCCAACGCTCTGCTCCAGCTGATACGGCAGCCCGGCTTTGGGGCCCCACTGAGGCTCGAGGCCCTTTTATAGCCATTTGGAGTCATGCAGGGGCGGCCGGGGACCGTCCGGCTGTGCAAACAATCTGTTACCGAGAACATAGAAAATAAACCAAGTCACTGAGCATGGCCTGGGACACGGGGACACGGCCAATGATTCAAAAGTCTGATCAGGGCCACAGCCAATGATTCAAAAGTCTGATCAGGGCCACAGCCAATGATTCAAAAGTCTGATGCGGCAAAGCCTAATAGTCAAACCACTAAGTGCTAACTAAGGAGGGCCTGGGTCTTCCATTCACCTGCTACTGCCTATTGTGATGAAAAGGCGGTGAGAGGAGGCCCAGCCAATCAGAAGCTAAGTTCAGTGATTGCATACATTAGTCTTTGCTTTATCTAAACGAATAAGTAAATCAGCACCGTGCCAGTTCTGACATGCATTTGCAGACTGCAGAAGTCCAACAAGCAGCATTCACGATTCCTGAAATGGCTACTATCAGTAGGCTAAAGAGGCCTCCTCAAACCTCTACAAATCACTCGCATCTGTTACCTCTGTTGCTAAGCCACCCCCGCCTGGCTCCTTCTCAATAAGCCTCGCCCGGGTCATTCTCAGCCAGTCCTGAATGTAATGGCTACTCGTCTAAGCATAATCCCCCCCCCCCCCCCGACAGGCTACTATTTAGGTTATAAGTTCGCCTCCTGCAGGCCATTTAAAATCCACTCAAAAGCGTGGATGGGCACACGCCCGTTTCCAGCCGAGTTCAAACGGTGTCAAGCTGCACCTCACATATTTTGGAGCGCACAGCGTTCCCACAGATGACTGCAGGGGAATATTTTGAAGGGATCACCGGTTTGCTCTGTCCCCACTGCACAACGCTCCTCACTCCGACAGACGTGCTCAGCCACTGCATTACTGCGCACAGCTGAAGTGAACGCTGGCTTTCGCCGTGTTGAGGGAGGGGGTACTACATTTTATGACCGTCTGAAGACCGTCCCCCCTCAGCTGGACTAGGCCTGTTTCAGAAAGCATTCCTCACTTACAGAATGTAGCAGATGACTCCTATACTCCACATGTCTGTTGGGTAACTGATTGCTTCGTAATTGATTACTTCTGGGGCCACAAACTCTGGCGTTCCAAACAGAACCTTCAGGGATCCAGAAGTTTCTGTTAAAAAAAAAAAAAAAAAATCAAAATAAAATAAAAAACAGGGAACAGAACAATACAAGTCAACTTTTTTCTTTTTTATAAAAGAAGAGAAATCAGAAGAAGTGATTTTTGGCAAAACAAATTTGACGCGATACAGCCCCTAGCCTCATCGGTTGAGAGTGACTGAACTCTCACGTAACTTTTACTGTTGTTCAAGTCTTCGTCTGGATAACCAGTCACAGTAACCCGTATCCTGAGACAGACCAGGTGGCTAAATCTTACACGTCTGGGGCCGTCCCCTTATAGCTGGAGCTTGGACCCACGGTTTTGACCCTGCCAGGTGCTCATGAGGTCCAGGGTTGCTGTGAGTAGTTACCTAGTCGGCGTGCAAGGCCAAAGTCAATGAGTTTGATCTTGCTCCCGGTCTTGTTGATGCACATAATGTTCTCGGGCTTCAGGTCCAAGTGGACGATGCCCTGCTTGTGGATGAACTGCACCCCGTCAACAATCTGCAGCATGTACTTGATGACCTCCCGCTCCGTGAGCTCAAAGTCCTCATCAATGATCCTCTCAAACAGCTCTCCCCCAGAGATCCTGCAGGGCAGAAATTACACCATCCCTTAAACACATCCTATTACACAGGTGGCTGTAAACCAATAATTTGGGCAAACAGTCAGACAGCTAAAATAGCACTGTGGTTTCAACAGCTGGGCTTGAAGTGGAAGGGAATCCATTTTGGTTTTCATCATTTACACAGATGGGTTCAAACTGAACGGACTCTAAAATTCAGACACCCATTCACCAAGCTGCTTTTTTATCAGAGCGATATGGTGCAGATGACCATTTTTTAAGAGTTCAGGCATCACATGTATGGAAGAGATGGCCTTTGGCAATGCACCACTAATTGAGCTTGATTTAGCTGAAATTTGCTAATGCTTCATTAGTTACAGAAAGTTCAGGTTTTCAGATACACTGCAATGCTGATTTTCACAGGGGATACGTCTTAAAATCCTGATTCTCATCAAAGTTCCCGAAACAAAATGGGAGGTCTTGTTTTCCTTTATGGTGAACAATCAAATTTTTTTGAGGCTAAAAGTTTTGTCCATCCACTGTCTGATTGCGCACCATAAAAGGAAAACGGAAACTGCTATATTTGATTTGTTTGCTTCTTCCACATTCTTGGCACAAGGCCTTTTTCCATCCAGCACCAAACCCCCCCACCAGTGTCTATTTTTTCTTAGTCTGAAAATTCCGTCTGGATCCGCAAGGCAATCCCATAATGCAACAAAATGGGAACCAAATGATAAAAAAAACCTCAAATAAGTTCTCAGACATCTGCGAGATGTTAATAAACCAATTCAGGATACATCAGCAGTGCTTTCTTCTGCAGCCAAGCCAGCAGTATGTTTGGACAGGTTCAGATATGGCCTTTTTTCAGGACTTTTATTCTTCTTTCAATCATTCCATTCATCCTAATTATTTCCCCATTTCCTCATCATGTTGCACTGTATAGGTAATGTATATGTTTTTATTGGGTTTCAACATATGCTGCATTTAACCAATAACGCATTGGCAGAAGTACTGTGTATTGCTTAAAAAAAATATGGAAATCCTGAAAATTATAGTTACAAGAGCAGCTTGGAAACATTTCTGAACAAAATAAAATCTGGCTCATCAACAGAGGGCACGGTGTTGAAAGCTTGGAGATGTGACTGTCTTATATATTTACAGCACAAATACGAAATTGAAAGGAGGAAGACAAAAAATACTTACATTTCCAGAACCATGACAATGTCCGACTTGCCTTCGAAAGCATCTATGCACTGGACAAGCTTGGGATGGTGCAGGCGGTTCATGATGCTAATTTCTTGTCTCACGTTTTCTTTCTCTTTTGCGGAATAGGCTTTGATGAATTTTCCGGCCCAGACTTTTTTAGTCGATTTCTCCACAAGTTTAAACACTTGTCCGAATTTCCCCCTAAAACAAAGTCAAATGCACCGCATTATTCGGCCAATCGCAGCAGGGGACAGCGATGAATCTGGAAGAACACCCAAGTCTAATCTGAGTATCACTGGGTGTACAGGTTAACCAAACGGCCCACTTACGTCCCCAGCCTTTCCTCCACATCATAGAGGTCCTTGACTTTTTGTTCCTTTTTGATTTCCACATCTCTGTAATCCGGTTCTTTCTCTGTGATGAGGGAAGGGATTATTTATTTTGAACAAGAGTTCCTGTGCAAGAATTATATTTAATGCAGTTTGTTTTAAAACAGACGCCTACCATCATCAGTTGCCTCAGCTTCCTCCTTCTCGTCTTCTGAAAGATCAAACAATTATATGGAAAACTATTACAACTTCTGTGCTCAAAACGCAATGTTAAATACTTCCGTTTAAGTCTATATTTTCATTCAAGTCCATAGTTTTCACACCAATATATAATTGGAATCATGCTCACCCTTATTGTATCTCGAGTTCCCTTTTCTTAAAAAACAGAAAGTAACGATTTATTCAAAGTGACCACTAGGAGGAGCTCACCCTCTTCTTTTTCTTCTTCCTGCCCAACTCGGACTGGATCAGACTCCGCGCTGGGCTCGCCGATCCCGTACATGTTCACGGCTCGTACCCGGAACTTGTAGTCCCGGTCGGGCAGCAGGTTCTCCACATTGTAGGAGGTGCTGTTGCAGGAGATCAGGTCCTTCCACTCCTTGTCCACGGAGTTCCAGATCTCCAGGTTGTAAGACTTGACGGCGCTTCCCCCGTCGTAGGTGGGGCCGTACCAGGACAGCGTGAGGGCGGATCGGCGGATGTCCGAGGCGGCGGGCACGCGGGCAGGGGGGTCAGGCTTGTCTGGGGAAGGGGGGGGGGGGGCACGTGCAAACGCCAAGATGTTAGCATTTCTGGCCAAAGCTAAATCTGAGATTCAAACTAATCAGAGCGTGCTTAGTCTTTCAGTGATGTATTTAAGACAGCTGTAAGGTTGCGTTTCATGTACAGCATTATAATATCATTAAATGCACAAGCTGAAATGAACCTGGTTCTACAGTAAGATGGCATGGGGTGAATGAACAGAAGTGTGATTAATGCACCATTGTTTACCTAGCTTGTGAAGCTAAGGCTGACAGCTCAGGTAGGACCCTAACTGACCCTAAGCTGTCAGTCCAAATTACTGCAGGCACCATGGTAACCATTTCATTCCATCCAACAAAAGTGATGGCTTCTAAGGCGATTAAACTATTGCAGACTCGTACTGTGAACAGGTGAGGCCTAAGCTGATGGTTAAAAAAGAATGAACACTAAAACTGAATATTTGAATTTAAACCCTGCAGGTCCTGAGTGTAAAACGAGTGACTTACACTTCGATACATCTGATTTAAATAAAACTCAAAACAGCAGTATAAACGTGAAAAGCCACAAATCTCCAGTACAGCTCGGAACGTATAATAAAATAAAACGGGTTCCACTTGAGTAACATTTTACCCAAACCTTTCAAAAATGTGGTTTTGCACAATAGAAGAACGTATAAACGACAGCAGTGGTCCTTGATGAAAGTAAATAAGAACGCACTCGGTTTACGCGTAAAAGCCGTGCAAGTAGACTAAAAGGCTTCGGGGCAAATCCAGCACTTAACGTATTTACACTGGTGTCAGACGAAAAGGTACAGATGTTCTCTTCCACGTCTACGCATGGTTCCACAGCAACATAGCTTTTCACTCAGTATTACTGAGGTCATCATACGTCTCTCAACCAATCACGAAAACGCCCCACCGAATTCTAAATATTTTGTCACAAAGATCCTTCTCATCCATTTTCCATAACACGCTGCACAAATGTGATTGTAAATTGTGCTACCAAATACATATTTGACTGACCTGAATGAGATATGGAGCTGTTTAAAAGCAGATTAATACTACGTAGCTTTGGACAAAAAATGCATTGAACTGCATTTTTCCAATAAGTAACAGGAATTGGGGTTATTTATGTAAAAACGCAAAATACACCCAAGAGACTGCTAACAAAGGAAAACTACAGATTGCTTCCACTGGTTTGGGACAAAAAGCAACAAAGCCCAGTACTGGCTACTAAAAGCTCATAAAATCTGATCCCAGCGCAAGCCGAACATCGATAAAAACCGATTCCGGCGCAGGCTAAAAATCTATAAAAACTCAAGACCACTGCTCCTCCCGAATGCACAGTCTGGGTATATTCATCTTGAATATACGTGCAGGCAAACGGGCCCTTTAACGAGCAAGTCCGGAGTTCTGCCAGCCTCAACCGTCGCCTTTGAACTTCCGCTGCTTCGCGCGCGGCGGCCCATAAACAGCATTAAAACGCAGGGAGGCCCGGCTGAATTCTCCTGCCCCTGCCTCCTGCCTGTTCCCGCAGCCCGGGTTTTGGACACGCTCCACACAGACAGCCACGGCAGAGCCTCTCACACGAAGTGGATGGCTGCGGAGCAAACAGAACCATAAAAGGCCATCGGAGATCCCGGGGTCAGGCCCGCTAGCGCGAGGATCCAGATCCGGAGCGTACCACTTTTTCCCCCAACAGCGGGGCCGCTGGAAAAACCAGCAGGGGGAAAAAAATAAAAAAAGAATAAATCAAAAGCCGCATCGAAAGAGGGTGCAAAACCGTAAACGCCTCATATGGGCTGAGCTTTAAAGTGCCTTTAAGTGTGCGGAATTACAGCACCGGTAAGCGGCTAACAAGGCTCTAATCCCTTTTTTAGAGCCAGACATGATTTTGCAATAAAAGTCAGGGAAGCGTGGATACATTTTAACGCGCAAATTAGAGGGGAAAACAAGGCCCACATAATTCTAGAGCTCATTATTTCTAACAACATGTTATGATCATCACATTAGATTTGTTTGCCAACTCCCACTCCCCTGTGTGGCATGCACTGCATGCATATTGTATATTACCATAATGTTTTAAATTAGTATAGGTTTATACTGGAGTTTAATGAGATTAAATGTCCTTTAGCTCAATATGCATACTGGTACTCTGAAGGAAGTGATGGTACATGCAAGGTGTAAGATCACATCATTCTAATATGTGATTAGAATGTTCTTAACTGAAAGCGATGGAGTACTAAAACACTGACTAAGAATTTTGAAGAAAAAAAAATTGCAAACAACCTACTCTTAAAAGGGTTAAAAGGTCACAGTCCCATTGAAACCTGATGTCAGGAAACCAGCACCCTGTCCTCTCCTCTGTTCTGGGGCAAGATGGCTTACCTACAATGGTGAGGTTGAGGGCAGCCTGTCTGGTGCCAAACTTGTTATTTAGCTCCACAGTGTAGCATCCGCAGTCATCCTGTGTGGTCGGTGAGATGGTCAGTCTACTCGACGAATCTGTGGTCTCGATGGATACATTGCTCTGCCCATTCTGGATCTGTGAAAGAACACACCTGAATTACTTTCACTGCTGCTGGCAGGAGAATCTGTCCGCATAGAAAGTTAATACTATGAACATGTTATTATGTCTGGGGAGAAGTGGGAAGTTGGGCAGAGTTGGACCCCACAGCTAGGGTTCTTAAGCTATGAACAGAAATGTACATTGGCACAAACTGGGTAACACTGATGTTGATCTCATATTATTGCAGCGGCAGCGAGCTTGACTAGCTCTACTGTGCGCATACATATGACCGGTGTATGAAATAAGGGTTGGAGCCCGCATGGACCTCACCGGTTTCCTGAACTTCAGCCAGGTGCAGGTGATGGGCAGTGCTCCCCCAAACTTGCAGAGGATTTCAACCTTCTCTCCCGCCAGGATCTTCATGTCATCAGGAAACTGGATTATCTGAGGAGGAACGACTGGAGAACATCGCAGAGCAGGGGGGTCACATACAGGACTGTACCCTCAATGACCTATGACCCATGACCTATGACCACGCCCTTGGTTTTGGTTGGCATGACACCGATCATCAACCTCTCCAACAATATCACACCCTGCTACTACTATCATCATCATCATCATCATCATCATCCCTGGTCCACCTGCATCCATCAGTCTAAGTGTGAGGCGTCACAAAAAGGCCCAGGGCTTTACAACTTTAGCTCCACACCACCGGGGGGTAACGCCTTAAAGCTTGCCCATGCTATCAACGCACAAATTCAGAAAGCTGCTGGAAAATAGCCGAATTAACAAATCGTTCTTAGAAGGCCCGTTAGTCTTCAGAGTACGCAGTTTGGTATTGTAGTCTTCATTGTTTTCATGAAATATTCATTCTTGAGTTGTAAACGTCTGTTGCAGTACAGACATATCACTTCTTATATACAATTACAGAAATAATGGTGAATCAACAACAACAAAGAACAGTCAAAGTGTTCAGCTGATTCTTAAAAGAAGCACAGTGCCTACCTTGTTTAGGAGCGGTCTTTGGTGACGGCTTCTTTATTCTTGCTTCATCTAGAGGGAAAACCACAAAACAAACGATCCATTACAGTGGATTCAGTGGCTATGGATTAAATAAATCTGTGTGTACATCCACTGCCCTGCTGCCAACTCAGCCATAAAACATTGAGAAAATGTTACAGCATTGGTGAAAGGACAATAAAATAAACTAACCAGAAACTACAATTTAAAATCTACAAAGTTATAATTCTAGTGCCATAAAGCATGTGTAGTACAACTGCATTCACAGCATAAAATAATCCCCAAACCTCAAACACTCTATAGTTGCCCACTGGTCTTGAGTGTGAGGTTATGTAACAGGCAATGTCATTTAACCAACATGCAACTTGATCTAACAAATATAATGAAACACAAAAGTAAATGCTCTAAATATTTCAAATACTTCACATGAAACAATAAAAAGAAAACCTTTTCAGAGAAGAAAACATTAAGGCTGTAGAAGTACACAATTAAAAAAATAAAATAAAAAAACACTATTACTGCAGCAGTTATGCGATTGATTTTTTGTGATTTGGGGCAGTTATTTCAAGTTCAATGTCATGAGAAGAGAGCACCTTAAAAGCATAAAAGGGGCCAACCCTGAATCTCTCACTATAATAAACAATGACAGAAACAGCAAACCGATACTGCACATCAGTTCATTAGGATACAAAAATGCCTATCCCCGTTCTTCAGTTACAGAACAAACACACAAGCATGAACAGAAATCTAACAGAGGAGAGATCAGGCAAGCAACAGGCACCCTCAATTAAAGGGACAAACAAGAGATGCCTTAATATAGAAAACCTGAGAGACAACTCACAACGGCCACAAGAAGCAACTTTTTTTGACAGTACGTGGGAGAGGGAATAAAGGTTCCTGATAACGGTTATTGGGGTGGAGGGGGAGGGGGAGAAGGAGCTATTCTCCTCTGGATGTCCCTGGGAGGAAGGCCGGCTCAGAGGCTCATGTCCTTTGGAATTTGCCTTTTTTGGTAATACTAAAAATAGTCCGAAAGTATCCAGGAAATGGCTCTCAGCACTATTTATTTTATGTTTGATCGCTGTCAAGAAACAATGTGCCAGTAAAACCGGCTAATGCGCCGGGCGAATCGCGGCCGCAAAGGGGACAGGAAAGTTTAAAGCAATTAAAACTTCGGCCGTTGGTTCGCAGTCATTCATCTTGCGTTCCGCATTTTCTGCTTCAAAGCCCTTCCTTCAAAGCCCCCATCTCTAAAAATAGCATTGAAAGCTGTCCCAATTCTGATCTTTTTTTCCAAAAAATGTTATTTAAATAATGATTTTTCTTTTTGGAGGATTCAAACCGGCATGCCGGTGCAATTCTGGAATTAGACACCACAGCACAGAGCGGTAGGACAGAGTACAGGAAATGACACGCTGACTAAATAAAACCTTGTTCAAGGGATGAAGTGCAACCGTAAAGCAAGACAAAACAAACACAAACAAAAACAAAAGAACAAACACTCCCGTTCAGACGGCTTCAACAGACCAGCATGGCTGAGCAAATGGAAGCAGCACACATTCTGGCCACAGTGCCACTGCTTGGCCGCCAAGCTTAATTTCTCAGCTGACAGAAGCCACCAGGCAGTCATTTACAGGAAGTCTGCAGTAATAATGTTCCACTTGCTACCATTGCTCTTCTAGGGAGAGAGCGGTGAGGCAATTGCATTGTGCTTAGCTGGAGTTTAAATCTCAGGTTTAAACCCCTAAATCCTGAGACCACAGAGCAGCATTACAACTGGAACAGCTATCAAAATGAGGATTAGCTGTTCCAGTAGTAACGCAGTTCGATGGTCTAGGGGATTAAACCCGGGGTTTAAACTCCAGCTAAGCACATTGTGTTACAGGACCATTGACCGGGCTTAAGACTGTGTTTCTGGGGGGTATTTCAGGAAGCAGGATTACTGAGTTAGCTGCATAAGTGTGCTGTGTAAAACCCAGAACAGCTCTTTTTACTTCAGTCCATGTTCCAGATTTGGGAGGGTTCCGGGTTTTACTCAGTGCAGTTATCCAACTCAGTAATCCTGCTTTGTGAAGCATGGCCTGGAAGTGCAGGTGGTTTAGGTAGATTACTGGTATCTGTAGGTTGCCTATAGGTAATTACATGAGTATACTGCATTTCCTTCCATTATTTGGAATGGGCTCAGCAATTCCAGCATGACACTTGTTCTTGTCTATGATGTAAAGATACGTATCCTGCATCGTGTAGCATGAGAATGGGATATTGGTCTATTTTGGAACTACAGTCAAGACATTACTACAGTGTTCCTGTTAGCCCACGGAGTCAGCAGTGTCAGTACCTTTTAGTTTCATTGTGTCAGAGAACTGGGGAGTCCAAACCCTTAAAAGGAAGGACACTCTCACCCCCAAGGTGATGGATCTGTAGACTCCCCAGGTACCAGCAGTGTACACGCAGTTGCATTTCTTACTCCAGATGTTGAGTACAGGGTTCTTATGGGGGGGGGTGTTCACAAATCTTGTAAAGTGCCAGTTGACAAAGAGCCTGTGGTTGTGCAGACCCTGCTCTTGAGAGATGGAGCCGTAGTTTAGGGGAAGAGCAGGAGTCGAGCTCAGAGGGTCACACTGCAGCCATAAATATGACACAACGCTCACGGCGACATCGCACAAAGATCTACATCTATCTGGAAGCTTTATTCTGCTCTGTCAGGAGGCACTTGCCTATATGAAATGCTATACATTACAGTCACATATCTTTGGGCCAATTCCTCAGTAAACTGTACCAAAGGAGGCAATATATTTTTGACAAACCAGCATGTTGTTCTTTGACAAAAAATTGAAATAAATTTATAACACGTAAATATAAAGTGTCCATTGTTCCAAGTGAATTAAACAAAAGGACAGGTTCTGCATATGACACAGTAATCAGCTACTAGGTGAGAATACAACGGCTCTGCAAAAAAAGCACAGATTTTTCCACTAGTCCATTAACGGTATGAGACGGGCACACGGGATCCTATAAGCACACAAACACGCGCTCATGTTGCTCTTCTGATGCCAGAGCAAGCTGTGGCCATCGGCCCTGACGGGGCCCTAAATACCATCAGCACTGGCCAGGGTTCCAGGGTTTAGGGAGGACTGAACTGCATCTCATCACCTTCCCCACCGGGCCAATTGAGCGCCATCGGCCTGCCAGCTAAAGTCACGCGCGAAGCGTCAGCTCGGACTCGCGTCTGCGCTAGGCTGAACGGTGGCTGAGGTGTGAAAAGAAGCAGCAGGTGACACTGCGCTTATCTGACCCCTACCTCATTGGCTGCAGCACGAGCATGGCTGTATATGACTGGATGTTCCAAATTCGGAAGGAAGTAGGGAGAAATTTCATTTCTTTGTAAATATGCCTGTGTCATTTTTAATTTCATACCTTGCCCCAAGGATCTGTTCACAGTGACAGAGGTGAAGGGTCCAAGGAGTAAACTCTTTAAATCAAAGTTACTATTAATGGGGCTTAAAAACATGACCATGACCTGTGTGCATATTAGGACAATACACTGAGTGCAGAGCAAACAGCACAACACTGGACTCTACAGTGAATGCGCCTCTCCACATGCAGCCAATCTCGATCTACTGCTCTTCGCCGCAGTAAACTACACTGATGGACATGCATGCAACCAGAACACTCAGGCCTCCAATGACTATCCTCAGCGTTTGGACCAAGTTGGAGCCATTGCCTTGCACACGTGTGACCTGGAGTCCCCTCGCAGGCCAAAAGCATTGCATATTAAAAAGCAGCTCTCCTATTTTGATTACAGCGGGCTAACATTAACGTGCGCCATGCCAATCGAGATGCCATGGAGCTTAATTCACCAAACAGCCCGTCAGAATCAGAGCTGACATAGAAGTCAAAGGAAAAGCAGACTGTTGTAGGTGATGCATTGTGGGCCATTGCGGTCATCCGTGTGGCCCCCCCGCAGGTTTCGGGCTACCATACGTTTTCGCCGGGACAGTGGAAGTGGGAAAGGAAGTTGGGCAGAGGGCCCGGGTCCAGATGGGAGTGAGTGTCGCAGGCCTTGCTGGACCCGGGACGCGACAGTGCCCCCGAAGCGCTAGTAAAATAAATGAGGGGGGGGTTAGCGTTTTCCAGCAGGGGATGAAACCCGGGCTTATTTTTTATAGCTCTACTGCAGCAGCCTCAGAGCCAAAGGAAGCTCCGGCTTCGCGCATTTCCCATGACTCCCCTTCCCGGCCTGACCGCATCACCAGCGGTCACACACACACACAGGGGACGCCTCACAAACCGCCAAAACCCCGTCCGACGCAATCAGACGACGCGCGTTTCTACCGCGCGCCGGTGAAGAGTTAAGCGCCAGCCCTGAACACTCGCACAGCTCCGAGCCCACGTGCGCTGCCTCTCCTGACCCAGACGCGCTAAACTCAACCAGAGGGCTTCCAACATTTTCATTTTCAATATTTCATAAAACTGGGATAAAGGAATTCAGAGCTCTGTCGAGCAGCAAAGGTTCCTCTGCGGACATCTGTTCCTTCTTAACGTGAAAAAGTATTTAGCAAGGCCCCAAAAAAGCATGAAACAAACGCACGCTCGTTTTTAGAGCACGCCAAGCCACAAAAGATAACGTCACAACCGTTATCCTTTACCATTAGCGCTTCGACCTCAATGACTCACTGCCAGTTTACGTTTGACAGTTTGCAGTGAAGCGCTCTATATGAGGTCCTGTGGGACCCCATTGTGGATATGAGGGCCATAACGTGGTCGTCAACTCAAGCTAAACCCCGAGGCCAAACGTTCGTGTGCATTTTCGTCATGGTAAAGAATAGTTTTGCTGGGGGGAATAAGCCACTCTGGCAAAGAACGAAAGGAGTAACTGGCAGAAAGAATCCCGTCTGTTTCTCATGTCAACAACGGGCCTCCTGTTATTGAATTCCCATTCGTTTGGGTGGGATTTTAAAGGGGCCGGTTCCAGCAGGGACGTTTCAGGGAGAGACGACTCTATCCCAGATCTGGCAGGAGCTCCGCGGAGCCTCTGTATATGGGGGAAAAAGGCTTGTGTGTTGTTCTGGGCACGAGGGGCCAGGAACCGGGAGACACAGGCCTTACATGGCAGTTTGGGAGAAGGAGGTGAGCGAGCAGGGCAGCCATGCAAGGGGCTCTCTCTCTCTCTCTCTCTCTCACTCACTCACTCATTCTCCTTCTCACTCTCCCTCCTTCTTCCCCTCTCTCCGGGGCTCTTGTTCTAAGCTCCTGCTCCAGCCGTGTGTCAGGCTCAAAGACAAACACCCCTCAATTAACATCAGATCTGTCAAACAACCGAGAGCGCAGAGTGGCCTGGCTGCCCTACGGACCCTGAAAGCTGCCAAACTGGAGGAGAGCGGTAAAAGCGGCTTCGGGGGGAGACCGGCACGCACCGGAGAGGGCCTTCTGAGAGGGAGGTGCGTGAGCTCGCCTACGAGGAGCTCGCCTCGCCTCCTCCTCTCCAGGCCGAAATTCCACGCAGTCTTATCGAAAACCGCACAGAGGAAGAAGCAAGGCAGAGTCCGCGCGCCCTCTCCTCCATTTTGTCGAGATAGCCCCAATCGCAAAGATGGAGAGATCGGAAAAAGCGCGCGGCGAGCGGCTTTTAAAACAGGAGGTTTTCAATCGCCGCGGAACCGAGCTTATCGGCTCACGTTCAACGCAATTAACAGCTTTAAAAGTGATTAATGCCCCCCAGATGTTTTCCACATTCCCTCCCGGTCTCTCTTCCACAGTCACTCCCCGAAATATTCTCGAGTGATCCGATACCAAAAAATGAGATTGGCAAGATCTGATGAGCGAGCGCAGGGTACGAGCAGCGTCTCCCCGAGTTCACACGCTATAAAGAGACTCCGGACCAGCAGCCAGCGCCAGTGGGAAAGACACAGAACTCCCACAGCACTCCTTTTTTGGGAAATAAGGCGGCGTGTTTTGGAAACTCACTCTCTGTGGTAGGGGCCGAGGGTTTCTTGGTCTTCTTGTCGGCCGGTGTCAAGCTGGCGTCCGTAGGGTCTGGAAATAAGCGACATACGTGACACGCTTGTTTAGCTGCTCCTTCCAGTAAATGATTTCCTACTATTTTACATTTTTGCTGCTAATGTAATCAGAGGACAAATTATAGGCATTCCAGCTTATGAGATTTTATCGGAGTCAGCCAAACAAGCTCCGTCTGCTTGTACACACAGTCCAATGACTTGGCTACTTTTGTCAAACGCTTTCTGCATGCAGTACATTGCCACTGTCCTACTGCCGCATAACATGCACCAAAGCAACCTTTTCTATAAAACATTAACACTTTACATTTCATGATGTTCTAGCAAAAAAATGATAAAACTGGTGTATTAAACAGCAGTTGAAACTTGTACTTTTTAGGGGCACTTGTGTCGTAATTCATGTGAGCCAGAGTGGGACGTGTGCGGGGGGGGGGGGGGGGGGGGAGTGAAGTCGGATCTCAGCTGCTAATCGTACGCTTTAATGACAGGAAGTTCCCGTGGGGGCGGTGCGGGGCAGGGCAGGGCGGAGCAGGATGTTGCCCGGGAGCACTCACCGTCCACCAGGACCATGCAGGAGCACTCGGCCGCCCCCGCCGCGTTCTCCACCCGGCACTTGTACAGGCCCTCGTCCTCCGGCAGGGCTTTGTCGATGGTCAGCGTGCACTTGCCTCCTGCGTGAGGAAAAAAAACGTGTGCGGTCAGGGCAGGACGGGGAAACGGTCCCAGGACAGCTTCTGTACACCCACGGTCCAAATACGACCACAAAACACGGTCTGGGGGAACCGCCTCTGTTCTCAGGGATGTGGAGGTCCAGGCAAACAAGCACTGGCGTGATCCCTGTTCAAAAACCTGTTACCGATTTGGCGGGAAATCAGAGACTAATGTATTCAGGATTGCGGTATGGATACTATGTGCAAAAACGCATCAGTTCCATTATACAGATGTTTCTGGAACAGCTGTGAGGAACTACCCAGAATGGCTACATTTGTGAAATAACACACATGAATAGGAAGCAGTGCTGACCTCCAACACTGGGGTCATAACATTGACTGTTCTGACAGTCTCATAATGGCAAAATGCAGACCTGTCTGCTGAACACAAAACCACAGTAAAGTCAGAAGATTAACACTGTACAGTGTAAATGATCTCAATGGCACGTTTCACCGATCACGATTAGGGCAATCCTCGTCCATTCGTATGAATTGCACAGTAGTGCGTAAGCAAGAGCACCTGACACACAGGTGCACCCGAGGCTGCCATTACGTTGCAATGAAAGCCCTACGCAGGAGAAAGGACACGTTGTGGCCACTGGTGTCCCAGAAAAACGGAAACTAAAATGTCAAGACAGCAGGCCTCGGCTTGAGCCCTAATGTCCGCTATCACCGGCGTTCCTCTGCCCGGTCCCACAAAGCACGTCGGCCCACGAGCCCTTATCTCCACGGACACCTGCTCCGTCTCCTAGAAACCGCGCACTCCGCACCCTTCAGCGCGTCAGCCTGTGCCCCGCCGTCCTTTGCAAACCCACGGCCTGACCCTGCAAACGCTCCTGTCCGATGGAACTATCAGCGATTTTTATTTTTTATTTTTTTTGCACAGGAAAGAAAACACTTTTATTTTCATACTGTGCTGACTGGAATCAATGTTCCATCAGTGTGTTTTGATAAGTGCTGCATTTTTTTCCCACAGTTTGCTTCTGTTACTCTTTGAAAGGTCAAAGTCTTTTTTATGGCTGATGGGTACGTATTATCTACACATTCCACTTTCCATATTTCACCAATGATACTGCTGAAATGACAGGGTATACCAATGTAATGTGTCTGCCTTCCTAGGGACTAATTAAAGCAGGCTCTCCAAGATGCATAATGCATAGTGTGTCATATTGTTTAACAAAAAAACAATCCAAGTGGCTTAAACACTTTAATTAAGGTTAATTAAAATGGCGGAGGACTCGCCTGTGTAAACTGAGAACGGTTCACGATGGCGGGATAAGGTCACAGCTGCGCGGAGGACCGTCCGCAAAACACACACACACACACGCACACACGCCAGCCGTACACAGAAGCAGGAGCTGAAACCGTGGAGAGCCAGCGCGAAACGACATCCAGCAAACTTTTCGCAACGCCCAAAACGAGAGGACGGCTTCGCTCCGGAGCTGGAAACATTTAGGCGGGTGGACGTAGCAGCCCAGCCGAAACGGGGAGAGACACGCGAGCCGCGTCGCAGGGGAAGGGGAAACATAACCAGACGGGCCAGCGTCGCATGCGATGCGAGAACGCCGTACATCATTTCGACACGCGCGAAATGACACGGCTCGAAACGACGGAAAAAGGATTAATGCCGTCCGTATAAAACTGTTCAGGGACCAGAAGGAATTCAGACGAGGGGAACCCTCTCTCGCTCTATTCTTGTGCTTTCTATTTTAGGGAAGAATAAGAGAGGCAGGAAATCTACACCGGCCCTCCTTTTACATGAAAACAAACACCCCAATAGGCCCATGAGGTAAAAGGGCTAAAATAATCTTGACTCTCCTATGTCAAATGTAATCTATTATTATGACAACACTGTCCAAGCTCTGTGAGGGAAGCAAGACTTTGCCTACAATCACAACCTCCAAAGAACATTCTCTGGGAACTAATGTGGAGCTTTGCACTCCCTGAAATTGCCTGGCCCAGTTGATAATTCCAACAAAAAAAAAACTCCAAAAAACTAAATACTCCAGGTTCCTTAAGTTAAATCTGTTTTTGTGACCATTCATTTCACACAAACAGTGAAATCTCGGAGAATTCAGTGCTCGTAAGACGCCGTGCGTCGCTCAGTACCACGGGCTCTCACCTTCGTTGGACAGGACGATGAACTTGGACGGCTTGATGACTTTCCCGTCCAGCGTCCAGGTGACGGCGGGCGGCGGGTCGCCGGTGACCTGGCAGCGCAGGCGCAGGCGCTCCCCGTCCAGCACCGTCTCGTCGCTCAGCTTCTGGGCGAACGCGGGCGCCTTCCCGATGTTGTTGCTCTTCTTATCGATAATCCCACCGCCGTCCACGCAGTTGACCTCGTTCTTCCGTCCTCCCTCGTCCTCCTCCTCCTCCCCCGCCGGAGCCACCACCGCTTTGGGGCCGGGGCCCTCGCCGTTGTTCTCGGGGGCCGGCGCCTTCTTCTTGTTGCCCAGCACCGCCCTGAAGTCGGTCGGCGGGGCCCGGGCGGGCTCGCGGGCGCTCTTCGTCGGCGGTGGGGGCGCCGCCGCCCCCCCCCTCTTCCCCAGGACGGCCCTGAAGTCCATCTGCTCGGCGCCCGTCTCCTTCAGGTCCTCCTCCGAGACGCTCTTGGTGGCCACCCTCCGGGCCAGCAGGCTGCGGAAGTCCTTCTGCTCGCCCTGCCGCTGCCGCACCTGGTCCTCGCCGTGCTCCCGGGTCTCCGCCCGCCTCTTCAGCGGCCCGCGGGTGCCGGCCGGCTCCTCTGCGTTGCTGCCGCCGCCGCCGCCTCCGCTGCTCCAGCTGCTGCTGCTCCTGCTCCAGCTGCTGCTGCTGCCGCTGCTGCTGCTGCTGATCCGCTCGCTGGACGCTCCTCTGTCCCGCGCTGTCCCGTCCGCTCCCTCCGAAATCTGACCGGGCTCTCTGCGGCGGCCGAGGGCGGGAGAGGAGGGGGGGGAGAGAAAAAACGGGGTGGTTTAAAAAGCCCCCGCCAGGCCCAGCCTACAGCCTAAAATAGGTTAATTGGAGGAATACAATTCATTGCTTTATTGCATCAGTGATGACTTCAGTGGCCTTATAAGGGCATGAGCCAGGAGTGGGCCTCCAGCCCCCCCTACCTTTGAACAATGGCACTGACGCGGGGTGTAAACAGATTCTGTGGGCACGACGTGCTGGGCATTACCTGCTGGCTTTAGAGACAGGGCAGAGCTGCAGGAGGGAGGGGCGTGTTTGTGAAGAATTTGGCTGGAGGGGGGGTTTGGAGGGGGGCGCAGAGGCGCACTTACGTGGAGCAAAGCTCTGTGCCGGATGGCGGATTCCGCTCGCTGACCAGCAGAGAGGCCACACAGCTGCAGTCTCCCACTGTGTTCCTGCAGGAGGGGAGAGGAGAGGCTTTAACGAGAGGAAGGGGGAGGGGGGTGGGGGGTGGGGGGGGGGGGGTGGGAAGGGGGTGCAGAGCACGGTCACAGAGGAAAATGAAAGGAAAAAGGGGTCAAAAAAAGAAAAGAAAATAAGTTTCCCTCAGCAGAGAAGTCTGTCGTCTCGCTCTGTGATCAGAAAAGAACCTGGAAGGGGGATGAAGTGCATCACACAGCTCTCTGGGTACCTCATTTGTTCTCTCGTTTTTTTTTTTTTTTTGTTGTTTATTTTGGAATTGCTTAAACTTTTAACCCCTCTGAAGCTGGGGCCCCATCTTCGGGCTATTTCTGGAAAGCCTTCGACCAATCAGCGCAGGTCACACCTCCTCGTGTTTACGTTAAAATGTTAAATGCGCACGCCTTATATGGCAATAAGCATCTCCAGTGTTCCTCTTTCCAGAACGGAGAATACAACAGACAGTCTTCCCGTAGCTTCAGATTTAACAGTTAAGAGGTTCAGCCTGTGCGTTTCCATGGAACGCACAGAGCTCTTCTTCACTCTGCGCACAGACTGTTGCGATTAAAAATGGGAATGAATAACAGAACAGCACGTTCGTTCCTCCTCCTCACACAGTCGAGCAGACATGGATGCACTGCAGATGAAATGTGGGGTGCTGTATAAGAGTACTAAGTTACATAATCTGAGGATACGGGCGTCTGGTAGAGTGATTTTACCAGCAAAGTGAAAGCCCTTCTCTAATAAAGAGTCGTACTTCAGTTTGATCTCGTAGTCTCCCGCGTGGTGAGCCTTCACTCTCCGGATGAGCAAGGAGACCACGTCCTCCTTCTGCAGAATCTCCATGTCCTCCCCGGAGGACAGCGCCTGGCCCCCCTTCAGCCAGAGGAATTCTGGGAAGGGGTCCCCCGCGATGGCACAGGACAGCAGGACAGGTTGGCCCAGGCTGGCCGTCACAGGCTTGGGCTTGCTGATGAACCAGGGCTGGACCCCTTCCTGAGGTTCTGAAATGGAGGACCCGGCTCCATCACTGATCTTTAACACTGTCGCCTCAATGTGACAGACTTACAGTACAGTACTCAGAGTCAGATAATGTTAATGTTATCTAGGTATATACGTGTGTGTGTGTGTGTGTGAGAGAGAGAGAGAGAGAGAGAGAGAGAGAGAGAGAGAGAGAGAGAGAGAGAGAGAGAGAGAGAGAGAGAGAGAGAGAGAGAGAGAGAGAGAGAGAGAGAGAGAGAGAGAGAGAGAGAGAGAGAGAGAGAGAGAGAGAGAGAGAGAGAGAGAGAGAGAGAGAGAGAGAGAGAGAGAGAGAGAGAGAGAGAGAGAGAGAGAGAGAGAGAGAGAGAGAGAGAGAGAGAGTATACATGTGTATACTTACATGCAGGTATGTATGTCCATGTGCATGCATGCATGCAGGTGCATAAACGTGTTTGCGCGCATGCTTGTGTGTATATGCGCATACACATACATGTGCGCGCGTGTGTTAAGGCATACGGTACCTTGAACCGTTAGCGTAGCCTCGGAGCGAGCCGCCCCAGCTTCATTCCACACTTCGCAGGTGTACTTCCCAGTGTCCTCTGGGAAAACCTCCTGGATGAGCAGGCTGCACTCGCTCCCCTTCTGCTCAAAATGGAAGTCCTCCGACTCCTGGATTTCTTTGCCATTGTGCAACCACACAAGTTCTGGCTGGGGATTGCCTGGGACATGATGACAACATGGAACAATGGGGGCATCAGTGTATGTCAACGACATTAACATGAAACCACATTTTACATACTATATATATATATACACATATAATTAGTTAAAGATATACTTAAATGGAATTTCAGGAGTAAATGTTAACTATAAATAACTGTGGTTCTTTTCTATTCCCTCAGTTCTTGCAGGATAAAAATAGATTAAAGCAAACAAATAAGAAAGAGCTTAAGAGACCATTGAAGGAATGTTCCAGAAAGACAGTTTGATAAACATTGTGCAGCATGCATAGTTAATACAAGGAGACAGAATCATAATTCTGATACTGTGTCTGTCTTAGACTGCAAAAACTGGAACACTATGCCTTCAAGACAAAAAAGCAAATTTAAAGAATTATTCAAATGCTGAAGTATTTAACAGGAATCAAGTAACAATATTGGGTATTTTTTCCAGGGAATGTCTTCAGAAATGTATTTTATTAAACAGCCTAACCTTTATTTTCAGATAATTAAAATACTCTTATATAATGGGATTCATACTGAAAAACACAATCAGTTTGAGATTAAATGCGAAGGACACCAATACCTACATAATCAGCAAATAACATGTTCAACTTTAAATCCATGCAAAAGAAAGTTCCAGCAACAAAAGTAAAAAGAAAAGTAAACTTTGGAATCCAGCATTGAGGTCACAAAGCAGTATTGAGTCCTGTAACTTGTGCAACAGATCACTAATTCCTCCAAAAAGGGAGAAGATGTCCCCCCCTCACCTCCCCCCCCCCCCAAAAAAAGGTTATAAGTCAAAAGGAAATGCGAAAGCCAGACACATCATTCAAAAATAATGATCATGCGTTTGGCCTGACAGAGGAAATGCCAGTGACCAAAACAAACACGATGTTCTCAACACAAGGCGGAGCCTGATGTACTGTTTGTTTGCAGATGGCGGGTGAAACTGCGGCGGGACCCGCACTGGTCACGGGGGAAGCCCTCACCGGTCACCTCCACGGTCATGCTGACTTGGCTCCCGTCCATGACTCTCAAATCCTTCAGGAGCCTGAGAAACGCCGGGGGCGAGGGCCTGCTCCCCGCCCCGAGGCCTGCGTTGGGCTCGCTCCTCTCAGCCCTCTGCTTTTCTGAAACCAAACACAGAACGTGGAGACTCACCGCCCTGTAACTGCCCTGCAAACGTTCTTTTGCGAGCTCATGTATGTATGCATGCATGCCAGAGCAGGCACCGGGCTGAGAGTTTTTTTTTTTAACTAGATGTATAGTGTTCAAATGAAAAGTGCTTCAGGGGCCCATACTTGGTCCTTTTTAATATCACTGGAGTAAAGAAGGGAAACAGAAATCCTTGCCATATATTACGAAAGACACAAGAAGGCACACTAAAAATGTGCCCTCTTCAAATGTACAAGTGGTACCAGTAATACTGATAAGGGCTATAACTGACATATGGCAGACAATCAACAGAAAGAAATCTAGGCACGATATTATTTAAGATATATTATCCTTAAAATATTCAGACACAGTCCTTTTCACAAGGCTGAATAGATGACAAACACAAACGCATTTCACCGATTCCTAATCCATTGAGGACAAATAAGAAGCAACAGATTGCCTTCAATATAAAAGCCCTCAGCATTTCTCCTGGGAGCTGTGGTTTGCAGTGAAACAATCACGTGGGAAAGTGCGGGAGATTCTACCATGGAATTGGCTCTCGGCTCCCTGAGGACTAAACCATGCTATACGGTTCTGTGGAAAAGTCATTTTTGATGGATGAAAGTTGTAGAGTTAGGGTACCACCTGGGAGCTGTTCCAAAAACCTTTGTTCAAGGGAAAGACTTCCAACACAGTAAACAATAACACTACTACTATTATTGTCACGATGGCTCCTGCTACAACAAATTGTAATACGCACAGTACCACTGTCACATACCGTATATTACGAGCCACAGTTACTGGAAGCATTGAATGGTGAGTGGTAAATCTGCCACAAGCATTTTCAAACTATGACTTTTTCATAAAATACAGGTTTGTTATTTCAGTTTGTGGACAGTAACCATCAAGCTTTGAAGGTATGCATGTAACCACACTATATGATATCACACCCAGCTTCTGCTGATTAATTTGCGACTAAACCACAAAAAAGAGCTCCAATCTAAATGTGACTAGTAAGGTTGCATGATGACATGGAAAATATGATGATGAAATCAATATCAAACTGCATGGCAAAGACGACCCTTGACAAAGCAACCTAAAACAACAAGAGGGAGAAAATCTGTCACTGGAGATGATGAATTAAGGATATGTTTTACACTGATTCAACAACCAACTACACGGTACTTATTTAAATAACTGCATAAGGAAATTAAGATCAAGTAGTGGTTTCGCGGCTGAAGTCAATGTATCTGAATTAAATGTATCTACATTCAAGCCAATGTGGATTTGTACAATTCACTGTAAATAACTGGACTTGGATTTTGGTTGGTGCGTGTTCCCAGAATCAAACACACAAGGCTAATGTGATTAGGGCCAGGAGCTGGTTCGACTTTAGAGGATGTCTGGGTCAACTTCACGAGACAGCATGCTACGATAATGTTGAATCAAAGTAATGGATTTAAGATGGCTATGTTAGTAAAACCGAGCGGGCTACTACTAATATGCACATTTTAAGATCAAAACACTAAAACATTAAGTCTGTTTAAAGATCTTAACGATTAATGCAATTAACTGCCATCCATTAATGTCAGAAGAGCAATATCAGGCAAAAACAAAAACTGAATGAAAGTGTTCTTTTGGTGACTGAGCAATTTGAGTCAATTATAAAGGATTGATTGCACAGATGAAGATTCTGCTCACGTTAACAGTACCCTGAGAAAGAACAAAAGTATGAGTTGTCCTTACATCCATTCTCACAGACCCCTGATGACCATGTATGGTGCTCGGTGACACGTAGCGGGCCCAGAAGGCCCATAAATCCAGCCCTCGAGACGTCAGGACCCGGCTCACAGGACCAAACGGGCCGGACATAGCATTTTCCTAAACACTGCGGAGCGTCTGTATACATACCCGGCATACCTCAGGGAGATCCAGGGCTCCTGCGACGTCTTTCCACCCGGGCCCTTCAAACAGGGGCGCATTAGCGCACCCTCGGACCACCGTGATCCGAACGGCCCTCTCTAACAGTTTACACATCGGGCCCGAGGCAAGAATCGAGCCTTTCTGCGACAAAGCCCCTTAATCCCTCCGATAAACACTCCAAATTCGACGCCCGCGGCACGTTTAGCAACGGACCTTTAATGTCCAGGCATCACTCGGGCAACTGCTATTGGCGGCAGACTGAGGAAACAATAAAGTTATGATACTCAATGTTCAATATGAAGTACAATAAAATGTGCTTCGCTGACAACTGATTTCTCTACAATTATGGCCACAAGCGAAACTTCGAAAAAGACAAGAGCGTAAATTAAAACTTACATTAATGATGATAAATGTTAAGAATGTTTCGGGATTTTCAGTTCCCTTGCTGACCGAGATGTCATTGACAGTTTGTAGCTGGCATAGTCCCAAAAATTCTGCTTTCATAACATGTTCAAGTACAAGTAGCTCATAAAAGCCTCATTTGTGCAATAAAACATAGAGCGAGTTCTCAAGGAATACTCATGTAAAAATTGTTTTTCTCCCACACTTTGGATTAAGCAGTTAATCAGTCTCCCACTGAAATCTGCCATCTTACATAGACACCGACTCCCTTCTACGCATCAAGCACTACTGATCAAGCGATACGCAAGGACCACCTTACCCGACGGGCTAATGCTAAAATTGGCCATTTTCTCATCTTCATAAATTTAGAGCGATACTCGGAACCTGGTTTATTTTAAGATGGTGAACACGCACTGAGCCAAACCTTTCTAGCGAAGCGTCTCCCCTCTAATCTTAATAAGAGACTGTTAATCAGATGATAGTATTGTGTGGAAACATGCTGGGTTCTTGCACAGCGCGCAGAGACACAGTCCATACGCACCGCTGACAGTGCGTGCTCGTTGCTCATCCCATTAAATAAATACATACTTTCCTCATCCACCCCCCCCCCCCCAGTTCTTCAACAAGTTCACTTTCAAGCTGATTCTGTGGAAAAATAACCTTACGTCATAAGGAAATATTAGCTATGGTGACATTTACAAATGATAGATTTCTCCATAACATATTTATGCAGTTTGTTTCCTTCTGAAATCAGTGAGGTTAGGCATACCACAGCCATTGCCCTTGTTCAGGAAACATGTTAAATCCTGTTTCAAAATTGTTATTAAGATTAAATGGATAAATCATTAAATTGACTTTAATTACAAATTCCAGCTGATGAGAACTGTCAGATTCTGCCTCGTTAGCCACCTGTTATGTCACGAATGTCACTGATGAACAGTCTCCCATTGAAGTAAAACCTAATTCCAAAATAATGAAGCTCGATTCCACTGAAAATGGATAAATAATCACAGGGATTCCCCAAAGCAACAGTTCTAAGAATGCATTTTATCACCTGTGAATTTCTGTCGAAATATTTATAATCTTGGGAAAGCGCGTGCCAATAAAAGTTATGACTCCACGCTCCACCTCTACATAGTGAGGCTGTTTATCCTGCTCTACTCACAGGGCAGGAACATGGTGGTACGAGGGTGGTGGTAGCCTCAATGCAGCCAAAGAAGCTGCTTTATTATTGGTCAAGCGGCGCGATAAGGAAAATGGCACATCGCTACCGTCCGTGTAACCCCTGACCTCTGAATGAAAACAGAGAACTGAGACGGACACCAAAAAAAGAGAGAAAAAAGCAAAGAGATTGGACCTGGAATGGGAAGACTGCGGGTTCAAATCCATGCCTAACCTCCGTACCCGTCCGAAAGTTTCACAACTCAAATTCTAAAAAAATGCGAATTACATATCCAGCTGAAGAAATGAACAGGGTGTTTAAAGATGCTGACAGGGTAAGCAACACTACATGGGGGGGAGAATGAAAAGAACAGGAATAAAGCACTGACTCCAGGACTGTTCCCTCCCATCCAGTCACAGCAGGACCCAGATGCTTCTCCTCTGGGACGTCTCCATCTTCTGCTCTACTCAGCTCCACCCCCAAAACTCATCTGCTTCCATGAACTTAGCTATGGTGACCAGGACTGTCTCCTAGTACATTCTCACATTACCAGAGCCACATGGCTGGAGTATCTTCACAGCCGGGTCTTGGGCTGGGTCCATGAGTACTGCATGAATTCCTACCCTGAACGTGACGTGATAGAAATTCAACCAAGATGGGCGACCAGACGGCAGGGAAAAATTACCACGGCGATAGCGAGGCAAACGGGCACAAAGAAACTTTTGAGAAATAACAAATAAAAACAGTTAGAGGCTATGTTAAAGGCAGTTTTTGGTGTCGAAGCCATGTTAGGACACGGGTGTGGGAAAACGATGGTATTTCACATTTTGCCCCAGTGAAAATGACCCCTGCCACGAAAACCTCAGCCAAAAAAAAAAAAAAAAAAAGAGGATGTTTCCTTTAATAATACCCTGAGACATCTGCTCAGCCTTAAAATAACACTGCAAACGTAAGTATTCGCTTATCACACGGAAGTCATAAGTCGGCTCAGAAAAGACGTTTCTGTTGAGTCTTTAAAGAAAACATAAGCATGTTTAACATTATTTGTGTCAAGCACACCCTCAATATGACCGCAGGGGTCATGGGCAGGGCCATTAGGATGTTTTAAAGGAAGCTATAAATCAGTCATTATGCTGGCACCTATTACTAGAGTTACTGTAAATCTAATTCATTCTGGTATGATTCTCAGAGAACGCGGTAGCATTCATTGGGCAGTGTTGCATAGCGACAAGTCTTATCCCATTGGCAAATCTTGAAACGAGTCACACGGTCTCACCTCATTGTCTCAATTGGCCAAAAAGTAACAGAAATTAGATTTTAAGTCTGAACAAAAGACGAAAATGCTTGTGAAGATGACTTGTGTTTCGGTTTTTTTGCGGCGTGAGTCCCGGCGGCTCACCTTTAATGCTCACGCGGGCCGTGCACGCCGCCCTGCCGAGGCCGTTCTGAGCCACGCACGTGTACGAGCCGTCGTCCTCCGGCAGCGCGTCCAGAACCGTCAGCTTCGCCACGCCCCCCTCGAACGAGGCGTGCGTGTACGGGACGGGTTTGTCTGAAGCAGGGGATGACATGTCACACAAGGAAAGGCACCGTTAAAAAAACATCACAAAACGACTTGATTCCCTTATCACCTGTAGCATGTTAGACTCCTATGTACTTAAATGTACTGTAACACACATTACTGCAGGTGTAAATGCAGGCAAGTTTCTTCTATGAAATACATGCATCGTCTGAAAAGCCAAATTAGACGCATCAGCTAGTGAACGCACGCAGAATATTTTGCCTAATCATTTGTAAGCATAATCGCAATGTCCCTGTAGCACAGTATTCAGAATTCTGCACAAACTCTGCACAAAACTCAAACTTTTAGAAACATTTACAGGTGAATGAAAGATTGACTGTTTGTGTCCTGCTGCATGGAAAGAAGGAGCATTACTTGAATAACACCTTCAAAAAGCAGTCTGTGAGTGCATGAATGATGTTTTAAACATTTATGAGATGTATACGCCAGAGGTGGATTTGCACTAATTAGAAAATCCAGGTGACTGGAACAAAATACTGCTGAGGAATTTTCACCTGGATTTTCCACCTCAGGTGTAAGCATAAACAGCGTTAAACAGCTCAGTACAAGTTAAAGCACGGGAGAGAGCAGCACAGCTCAAGCATTTAAAGCTGCACAGCATTAGGGCTGGGTCTGCACAAAATCCTGCAGCATTTTTTTTCCCCCCACAGAAGACTCATCCAGGTGCCCCGGGAAGGTGCAGCGGGTAAATACCAGCACTTCAGGCTAAACGAAACCTTGTACGGTAAGACATGTCACGAGGGACAGGTCGCAGCCGACTGATGCTTCGGCACGAAGGCCCTTCGGAAGACCTCGTTTTTCAGACGGCGGTTTACGTGCGAG
This sequence comes from Anguilla anguilla, assembly GCF_013347855.1. Classification (NCBI taxonomy): domain Eukaryota; kingdom Metazoa; phylum Chordata; class Actinopteri; order Anguilliformes; family Anguillidae; genus Anguilla; species Anguilla anguilla. The sequence goes on along the minus strand of NC_049215.1, from coordinate 7,593,058 downwards.
ACGGACTGAACCGGCTAGCAGGTTCAAACCGCCTGCGCTGCCAGCCTGGCCCGAGAAAGGCTCTGGCTGCGTTATCCAGCGTTAGCCTTCACCTCCCCCCCCCCCCCCCGCCCCCTTCTCACAATCAGGCAGAGGGATTTGACGGGAAGCTCGGATGTCTCCTCGTAGAGTACAAACACTCGCCAAGTCTGGCCGGGTGTAACGTTTCAGGAGACGGCAATGCATGTTTTTCCTTTATATGGGCTTTCGGGTCTCATATTTGTTTAATCGCTCCGACCGTGCAAAGGGACCATGAATCTGAGCCGCGTTCCCTAGGAGATGCCAGGCCGTTCTTCTTCCTTTTGTTTCTTTCCGCTATCATCCGGAATCGACTACCCTGTCCTCGCAAAGAAAGCCAACAGACCACGCACCGCCCAGACTGAAGAGACCGAAAATAACTTTGAACCGAACTGAAATGAATCCTTAAAACTCCGATGCGCAAATGCCATTTCTTGCGTTATTAGTTTGGTACTTTTCCAAAATATGTTCACAGAGGGTTTTAGTGGACTCAACTTAATATATCAGGCTTGCGGTTATTTTCTCTGCAAGGGGTTTTCCACTTTATGGTTACTTTGTTCATTCCAGTGCATTTGCAGAGCCTCCAGCCTGGTTGGTCTCAACCCTCCCTGATGAGACGTACTCCGTCAGGATAAACAGTAATTATGTAACCCCAATTTCGCCCAGCTGTTCAAGTACACAAGAAACATTGTGAAACATGCAAACTTTTTGCCGAGGAAAATATATGCACATATTGCTCTCTTTAAGGGTCGTTTCCTGTGTTCTTAGGGGATGCTGAAAACATGACAGGCATCTCAGATTAAAACTTTCTAGCATGGATCTGACTGGAAGAAGACTACCACCACGGACAAACTAGCAAGACCCTACTTCATTATTCCATTAAACAGATATAAGAGATCATATAAACCAGGCGTTTTCAACATTTCCTGATCCAGAGACCGCCACCCAGGCTCAAAGACATCCAGGGGACCCCATTCATAAGTAAAACAATGTTATATATAAACGATATATTGAAATATTTTCCCAAGTCTATATGGAGTCATAGCATATTAATTCTGGTATAGGACTCCCTGCAGTACCACCAAGGACCTCCAGGGGCCCAAGGACCCCCTGTTAGAAACCCAGGATATAAACAACAGTCTTGGGAAGGAACCTCTCTTGGGTTAACTATTTAAATTTCAGTTTATTTAAGCCAAAAATGTTGCCTTCAAACCAGTTTGTATAATTTAGCCTCCCTGACATTTTCAGTCACCCTGGCTACTTGGAAAAACAAACAGCACAGAATGCAAGAAATGCTGCCTCACAGTTTGACTGTTTCAGCAGAGTATTCATACATCTCCGCTTTTTCACACCATCCGGTACCCTGGGTGCACCTAAAGGGGGTTCCCACAGACCCCACTGATGAGGAGCAGTCATAATGTAAAAATATCCACTGTTTTCAGTGGACTTACTACAGAGACATTCAGCCTTTCCTCCTGGGCCAGGCTTGCACACTGATAGCTCTCTGGTGGGTCTCCAACTGGGTGAAGAAGCCGCAGAAGCGACTCAATAAATTTGGTTTTTCTGGCAGCCGTTGCCGCTGCCAAAAAACCGAAACCGTACCCTTTCGACCAACAGAGATCACTGTAATGCTCTGAATGAAACAAAGAACGTTTTTTTAAACTGCTATTAATTGAAACTCCTTCTCCATTAGTACCACAAAATGGCATGCTTTTGTACTTTACTCACAGCAGTGCAGCTGAGGGAGTCCAAGACTTAAATTACAAAATCAAAGGAGGCAAAACATAAATCAGGATTGTTGTCGCCATCTGCTGGTTAGATTAAAAAGTACATAATAGCCAGAGGGAGAGTGGCGCTGTAATGGAGTATATGAGGTCACAGGGACATGTGATCACTCACCATTTAAGAGCCAGTCGATCTGCGGCAGGGGCTCCCCCTCCACTGAGCACTGCAGAATGAAGTCCTGGCCTTCGCTCACTGAGCAGTCCTTCAGCACGCTGCTGAACACCGGGGCCTGGCCCTCCTGCTTTGGGCCTGCAATGATAAACACACTATCAGACCCTGAAAACAGAGTATACGCTGGAACACACTGCTGTTCTACACCATTAACTCATACTGCTCTTCTATACCATTATCTCATACTGCTCTTCCACACCTTTATTCTACCTGGCTGTTTTACACCAATATATTTGATAATCCTCTACTATACCATTATGCTACACTGCTGTTCTACACCAATATTAAATACTGTGCTACTACACCATTATACTACTACTGTTGTTCTACTCTACTCCATTATCTCTGCTGTTCTACACCAATATTTCATATTGCTCTACTACACCTTTATACTATGCCGCTATTCTATACCATTACCCCAGACTTCTTTTCTACCACATTATCCCACACTGCTGCCCTCAGTACCATTCCACACAACTCTAACTCTCCTGGAACTCGCACCACAGCAACCCATATCAGTCTTGCAAAACTGCCTGAACCCACATCCTTAATCCTTAAGTGTGACTGCTAGGCAAAACTCTCTAATTGGGGGAAGACTGTTTTTTGAGATCTCTAAGATGCACTTACAGTAAGAGATTCTAATCAATGGGGGAGGGGAGGGGAGGGGGGGGCTTGAGTTGACTGTGACCGAGCTGGCAAGCATGCACAGATGATTCACTCAGCACTCTGCCGCAGGGGTGCCCATACAAAATGAAATAAATAGCGCCAGTGAGAAAATGGAGGTGCTCCGATCGTCAGATAGAGAGGCATAAACAATCCCAAACAAAATCCGCTATCTGAAAGCATCACCGCATTTGTTGTGGCGCTGTGGCGGTTCCCCCCAAAACATTTAACTGGCAGCCTGCTATCTCCCATCTTCGCCTCAGGTTAAATCCAAAATCTGTCCTGGCACCAGAGCATGCTGCCTGGCCTTCAAAATCATACAAAATTTTGTTCCAACTCCTCTGTCCTCCATCCATTTCCTTGAAAACACACTCAACAACAAAAGTCAGCATTATTATGGAGGGCATCTATGAATATAAAATGCACTTACCCCTACCAGCTATGAAATATAAGATGTCAAATGAAACAATGATGAAATATAAGTTATTCATCTCATGTATGCATTGTCTTATTTACTCCTTACTGTAGCCTATGAAAATTTTATATTGTATTTATAATTCCTCAATTAATACTTATGTTACACTGAAAAACACTGAAATTGAAAATCTCATTTTTTTAAGTTTCACAAATGACAAGGTAAGTGCCACTGGCTACATTTGAGATTTCCCAGAATCACGTGTGAATCTAAAGGATCTAGAGCAGTGGTTCTCAAACTCGGTCCTGGGGGACCCCTGTGTACGCTGGTTTTCATTCCAACCTCAACTACCCATAGTTTTAACAAGCTGTTAATTTTCCTTAATTAGGTGCTTTTCATGTTTCAGAGCTGGGATACCCAGTCTTATCCAGAAAGGGCCAGTGTGGGTGCACACACCTGTTTCTAATAATCAACTACTAGAGTCGTTGCTAAGCACCTTGATTAGTAGAATCAGGTGTGTGCACCCACACTGGCCCTTTCTTTATAACACTTCTGCATAAGGTTAAAACGTTCCAGCATTTTCTTCTATTTTGTCCATACATATGCACTTGATAAAAGTACTTTTAGCCCGTTGCCTTGAAATCTTGTGTGATGTAGTAATAATAACAACAGTCAAAGTTCTTGGAAAAACGGCATCCCATAACAGCATAATTTATTGATGACTGCATATATGGTTGTCACCAGTAGGTGGCAGCAGTGGGCATGAATCACATTGTGGCCTTGAACAGTCTTCATTATTTCAGTATGCATGAGCCACGCTCGAGTCGACACAACCTTCGGTACGCCACAGAACACACAATAAGAAAATAGCTGGAATTCATCGCTAGTATTTATCATTTTTAAATTACATGTTTGATAGGAAAGCAGTCTGTCGTTTTTCAGCGAAAGCAGCGATTGATGAGATATCAAACTGGTGCGTTGAGATGCACATAAATCATTAGTCTTATTCAGCACCCCTAAAATATTCAGCGCTCCCTTCAATCACGACATTTAAATGATAAAATAACCAATCAGCTCCCTTTGTCACAGCTGTTGTTAAAACATGATAGCATATCAAGGCATTTCCCAATGACGATATCGCTTCAACATGCTTAAGCACACAGCAAGCCAGCGCGGTTCACAGCAGTCTCGGAAAATAGCATACTTCTCCCATGTGTTCAGCTAACGTTCAGCGCCATTGTGAATTTAATCGCAGGAACCATAAGAAACGCATTAATCCTGAGGTGCAACAGGACAGCACACTCTGACCTGTAGCTTACTGACCTGAAAATGAGTCATTATTATTAATCACAGAACTGAGCAGCCTTTACACTACCCAAGCCAAACTAGTGGAGTTCAGATGCTGAGATACTGCATACAGCTATCTGCTCCAACTCAAAGGCAATTACTTTGGACTGGATTCAACATTTCATGTCTAGACCCTTCCCAGTGACCTACACATGTGATAATATGTCATATTAACAATGAATGAATCAGCTCTCCTAAACTTCATGGCTGTCTGTTCTTGCAGAAGATTTGTTCACATCAAAGAACAGTACCCCTACGCCACAAGCAAAATACCACAGAGGTCAGATGAAGAAACAGACGATTCGATGCAGTTTGTGCCAACATGAAGGTCTGGATAATGGCTAAACACTAAGTGTATCTGCTGTTAAATGAAATCTAGCTTCAAGAAGCCCCAAATTCCACTCTGCTCATACATGTAACACAATAATCTCAATCCCATTAGTCACATAAAGCTCTACAGCTTCAATCTCCCTCATGCACTATGGAACTTGTAGTTTTATATAAGGACTACTATTATTGGTTCCAATACTGATGACCAGGTATCGTCTCTCTCTGGATAAGACTTAACATGCCCAAGGCATTACCACAGTGAAAGTGTGATGTATCCATAGGGAAGGCCACAGTGTAGATGAAAGATTGTTCATGGACTGGCCCCATTTGGATAAATGGAATAACCCAGGTATTGATCAGACACTCGGGTGTTTAAAATGGCTGCTGGACTCACTCCTGACGGTGAGGGACCAGGTGGCGCACGCCGTCCCCCTGCTGTTGGCGGCCGTGCATCCATAAACCCCGCCCTGCTCCTTCCGCACTCTCTCCAGGCACAGGAGGTGGGCGTTCCCCCGCTGCTGCACCTGAAGCCCCGCCCCTGCTCTCAGGCTCCGCCCATCTTTAGTCCAGCTGACCGTAGGGGCCGGGGAGCCTGAAACTGGGGAGGGCGGGGCGGTGAGGGGGTGAGGGAAAGGGCAGAGTTATGGGCTAGCGGATATAAGGCAAGGGCTGGGTACAGCTGCCCTGGGTCATTTCATGAAGTTGAAAGAATACGACTTGGCCCTTTTCAAAAGGGAATCTCACCTTTATACTCATATTCACCTGACTCTTTATACACAGCCAGCATCCATGTATTAATGCGTTTACTATTGTCAGTAGCCTCACATAATGAAAAGAACAGGATACCACATCTGCCAGTTTTTTAGAGCCATAAAATATCAACGAGTGTGTATTAGTTACCTTGGCATTCAAACACAATGTCTTCCCCCTCCTCAACATCCCGGCTCTTTGGCTGGACGTCTAACTTTGGGGCGGACCCCGTCGACTCTAACCGGCTCTCTCTCCCGAACCGCTTGACCGCCCCGGCGGGCAGGGTCGACGCCACGGGCGTTTGGGCGGCCCTGTCGGCGGGCGTGTCCTCCGCGGCCCCCACCCCAGTCCTCGTCCCCGTCCCCCTCCCCCTGGCCCAGCTGGGGGGCGGTACCCTGGGGGCCTGCAGGGTGATGGAGCTGGTGGCCCGCAGTTTGGGCGCGGCCCCCCGGTGCTCCTCCGCTGCGGGGGAGGGGGCCGGCGGCGGCGGCGGCGCCGATGTCCTCGCCGGCTCCGCGTCGCGCGCCCCCGTCTCATTGGCCACCTTCCCGGCCGCGGCGTCCGGCCTCTCCCTCGTCGCGGCGGGGTTCTTCTCAGTTAGCAGGCCGTTGCTCACGCTCGCGACGGTAAGAGGCTCCCGCGTCTCCGGGAGAGGGGCGACTGCAACTGGCAGATTTACGCCGCGTTGGCTGGGGAGAAAAAATACAACCGATGACATTTTCTCGGCAGAATATTCCACAGCTGCGCGAGACTGCCAGGAAGCACTGAGATAAAGCGGTCAAATTTATGGGACATCAGTTTTACTTAAGCATAGCTGCGGTAATTCCGTAGAGGGAAATATTCGCAGATCTACTTACATGCTTGATTCAGAAGCTGGACCTAAAAGAAACAGAAAACATTAAATGACTAATAGGCAAAGCAATAATCTGAGCAACGGAGTGGCCACCAATAGATGAGATTAATGAGATCTCAGTGTACTTGTGGAGAAAGTGCTTTGTGGTTAAGAACGGTGAGAGACTGAGATGATCTGTGATTGGTGGATTGGTATGCATACCCTGAATGATGTGATCTGTGATTGGTGGATTGGTATGCATACCCTGAATGATGAGCTCTGCTGTTGCCGTGGCCTTTCCGGCGCTGTTGACCACGGAGCAGGTGTACATTCCGGCGTCTTCCGTTTGAGCGTCGCGGATCTCCAGGAAGTGAATCCCCGATTTTTCGAACATGCTGAGGCGAGCCCCGGACTGTAGCTCCGCCTCCCCCTGGAAGAAGCAGCACACACACACACACACACACACACACAGGTGTGTGAGCAGGACACTGTTCCAGCACTAGGTCCACTCACTTTGTCTCCAGTGAGGAAACTCCCATGCACCCAGGTAGCAGTCATACCACCCTGCACCCTTCTCAGTCTGCTGAAGCTAAGCAGGTATGAGATAGGGGTAGTACACAGACAGTAAACCCTCTAGAGAAAACGGTTTTGTCGTTGGAAGAGGCATTGCTGAGCCTGCTGGGGGGCACTCTTCTCTCTGGAGTAAATAAAACCCAGTGCCTCAGTGGTGTGAAAGGGACACTGTACTATAGGAGGTGCGGTTCTGTAATATGGCGTTAAACTGAGGTCCTGATGCACTTTACTTGCTTCCTTACCCATTGTGATTCCTCCAGGTTATTACTGCAGATGAGAATTAAGTTCTCAGTTAACTTACCTGATAATTAAATGAACATAAAATAATAATTACAAAATGGCTTCCCTTGTTTCCATGACGACTCACCCTGAGCCACAAGACTTGGGGCTGTGGGCGCCCTGTGATCTTGGCTGAGAATTTGCCGGTCTGTCCCGGCCTCAGGAAAAGCCGCGAGGGTTTGGTCACAAACTTCGGGGGGCTCTCCCCCCAGATACTGGGCCTGTTCTCCACCGAAGGCACTCCCAGCCGCCCCCTGGAATTGTGGGAAGGAGCGGCCATAAATTACATCGAGATCACAGAACAGAGTCTGTTCAACATAGCTCGAAACGATCCCTTGGATAAACAAATTCAGCCTGAGCGACGACCTCATGATAAGATTCTCCAGGGTGGCTCTGAGGACAGAGATAGGAGCCCTGCTCCCTTCCGCGGCCAGCTCGGAGAAAAACACGGGCTAGAGTAACCCAGAGATAAACTTTATAACCACGATAAGGTGACAACTGCCGCAAGACTAAACGTAATTAGCTTTAATCGATATGCAGGAATCAGGACAGAAACAAAGGCTGAGGAGCGTGGCTGCTCGAACTGTGACTGTGACCAATATTTCATGACACACTTTGTGCGTCTTTAAAACATTAATGCATAAGAGATGTGATACAACACTGCGGCTACTCAGACTGTGACCAATATTTCATATTAAAAATTGTGTGTTTATGACACCCTTCGTGAATCTTTCAAACATTAATGCATAAGAGATGTGATACAACTTTAACAGAAGCTTGCCATTCAAATTAGAGTCATTGGCCAATAGGGGAAAGGCAGTCTTACCCGGATGTTCTAACGGATGATGGAAGGTCGTATTTCTTCCCAGGCCTCCCTGTTTGTGGCAGAAAATATGTATATTTTTATAAAAAGTAAAATGCGTAACAGAAATGAATAAAACGGTACAGAGCAAAAATGTATTAACAAACAGACCTTAAGATCGTCGCTAACACAAACACTGTAAAAAGTTAATGTGCCACGTGGGCCTAAACTACAGTCAGAGAATTCTCCATCTGTGTTTTGGTTTCTCTCTTAGTGAGGCTGAAGCACTTAGTACGCTTATTGGTCCAGTAAATCCATACAGTTGTGAACTACATCAAAGATCATCCCCGCTGCCCTTCTGGCCTCGCTGTGTACCAGGCACACGCAATCCCTCTTTGATGTGTGACTACGCAATGTTAAAGCAGACACCACAAACAGCAGATTAGGTCAGGCACTATTGACAGCGCATTGGCCAAGGTATGTTCAAAGTCTCCTCCAATACATCTTATCTTTTCAGGATGAGGAGACTCCTCAAGGCTTCCATCTAAACAGCGAGACTGTCGACACTGCTAAACACATCAGCTAGATCATTACCAGGGAATTTAAAGGATTTGTGGGAGCGATTTGGAGAATCTTCCATCAAAAGAAGATGTAATTATGGAAATTAATCAAGTTGGCTGGCAGCACAGAACACGAGCAAGGGAGCGTGACTCCTAACCAGAAGGTTATGGGGTCAAATCTGGCACTAATGCTGCAGTCTTGAACAAGCCTATTAACCTAAATTGCACCAGTAAATATCTGGCGGTATAAGGGCGCCTACAAATATAACAACAGAAAGGTGCACTTTTTTTTTAAAGAGCACAACAACCGGTCCAGCCCAGGGCTGAATTGGATATAGAGAGATGTGAAGCCAGCTGGATGTTGAGTGTCCAGGAGGGGAATTGAAATGACTGCAACCGCCCACTGTTTTTAGAACTTCAGATGCTTCCTTCCTTCGGGGAAAAGGAACAAAGTCCTGAAATTTAAATGCTTCAGTGCTCTGATATTTAAATTCATGACCATATCTGTACTCAGTTTACAGATTAACTATATGCCATCCTCAACCATGCTGTTTATCCATATTTAGCATACATGATTCACTCATGTATGCTAACTATGTTAACACTAACATTTTCATTATTAGTATTAGATTTATTTTGTTTTGATTGGTTTATTTATTGATTATTATTCATGTAAATTGTGTGAAGACTGTGCATGTGTGTCTATGCTTCTGTAAAATCAACTGCCTGTGGGCATTTGTTTAAAGAATATCGATTGTTTTCTCAATAAGAGTTGGAAAGTTGCTGATGCGGGAGGCGGTACCTTCGACAGTGATCTCCACGGTAACCTGGCGGCTCCCCGCATCATTGGTGGCCTCGCAGGTGTAGCGGCCTCCGTCCTCCTCCTGCACACCCCGCACCACCAGGCAGAAGGCCCCTCGAGCGCTCTGCTCCATGGAGTAGCGGTCCCCACAAACCACCAGCTTCCCATTCCGGTACCAGCTCACCTGGGGCTCAGGGTACCCTCTTACCTGTACACACAGACACAGAGACATACACACACAGGCATAAACACACATATACACACACTCATATATATTCTTTATTTAACCAGGTAAAAGTCTCATTGAGGTTAAAATCTCTTTTTCAAGAGTGACCTGGCCAAGAAAGCAGCATAAACATTGTTACAACAATAAACACAAACAATACAAACAAACAAATACAACTGCCACACACTACAAATGAGTGAAACACAATATCCAGTTATACACACACACAGAGAGAGACATACACACACACACACACGCACAGGCATACACACATAAACCTAGACACACACACACACACAAGCACGCACACACACACACACACAGACATACACACATACACACACAGAGACATACATACAGACACACAAACATCCACATACACACAGGCACATATACATGCACATATGCACGTGCACACACAAACACAAAGATGTGCACAGGTAAGTCTCTCAAAAATAAATTAGTCATATCATTGCACAGACAGCCTTGTCACATTGAGCCAGGTGTTTTGATTAGTGTTGAAATGATGGTGCTTATCTTGTACCTGGATAAAAATACAGTAAGATGGACACAACACGGAAACAAAAAAGGCCTATTACCCACAAATTGCAGAACAGTTCATTCGAAGGGGACTTCCCATTTCATTTGGAACAAAGACAAGAGGAAATACCCGATAATGCATACCAGTGAGTCTAAATTCCAATGACACAATTAGAAATAAATGTTGAGAAAAAAAAAGAAATTAAACAAACAACTGGGTTCAAAGTGAAGTAGATATCTTTAAAAACCGCATGAGACACAGACTGTGTTGTCAGCGTGTTGTTCAGTCTTCTCAATCATGGACAAAAATATCCAAACGACTATCTTGGCAGACCGATGGCCAGCATCAGTGGCTCACTGAAGCAGCCAACTCTCATAGGCCATAATGAAGCTTTCCTTCTCTGCAGTAATGCTCACGTTCAGACTCCATTTGGGAAAAAAGCAAAACAAAAAAACAAAACAAACAAAAAAAAAAAAAAAAACAGCCCAACCCTTTCCTGTTAACTTCAGTTCTAGATCACTTCCTCTCGCTACACTTGTTTTCTGTGAAGTCTTTGAAGCATCGCAAATCCGCAGGCAGAGGCCACAGCTAATAAGGACACCATATGGGCGATCTCTTTTTCTTCTTTTCCCCCCGCACCCCTTTCTTCTCTTTCACCGGTGTCATGCGAATGCTCCCTTCCCGAAAGCCCTCTAAGCATGTGCAACGTTGTTTTTCAGAGCAGAACCGCGGCAAACCCAAAACGAGTAGAAACATTACACCGAGGCAGACTCTTAAAACGGTACAATTCCTTCCCGTACGCCACTTGGTTTGAATTAGGAGGAAAATAAAGTAGAGGAAATTGTTAACCGTAGCAGCTGCTATGAATTTCAGATTGAATATACAAATTAATAAAGCTCGACAGCTTGTAGACAATAGATTGATACCATATGGAATGTGGATTCCAAAGCACGGAAAATAAATGCACACACGAACTAAAGCACCTCTTTCCAAGCTACCATTCCTGGCTGTCTTGTTTCCCCTCTTACTATTTCAATCCCACAGTTTGAGCTCCACCTCAGGAGCGACCAAAAAAAGCAATATCGGGGTGAAAGTGTTTATTAAAATCCGACAGGCGCTCAAACTTCCTTCAGAACCCGGCTTTGCTTGACAGACGTTTGCGCGGAGCTTTCAAACAGCCTTCTCACACATCAAAACTGCCAGGGTGGTGAAAACGTTCACCTCAAAATCCCTAGCGCAGATATCATACACTGACAAGAGGGGAAAAAAACAGCTGTTTACATGCAAAGGCATTTTTTTTCAAAACTAGAAAACAGACAACAGTCTTTGATTGGTTCTTGAAGAGAAAAATAGATTTGTAACACAGGGAATGACATGATGACAGATGCAAAAAGTCTCACAGTAGTTGAGGACTGTGACTTGTTAACCAACCAAGTCCTTGCTGTTTTTGGAATCGCATTAGCATAGCTCCACCATTAGCATAGCACCAAAGCATCCAGAAAAAACACAATGTAAAAGACTTTCAATTCAAAGTGTAATAACCAGTGAAGGTCAACGTTACATTTAACACATAGTTGAGGAGTAAAATATAATTATTGTAATCAATATTGTTTTGAGGGTTTCAGACATTTCTGCCACATAATATGTTAATAATAATAATAATAATAATAATAATAATAAAATAAAACTGCCTAACCCTAACCCTAACCTCATTATAAGCCGCAAGGCAGAGGTTCTTTAATATAGCTTTAATATAGCTGATATTTTAATGACATGCTCATAATTAGACAATTGTCTCAATCTCTTTCCAAATGACAATATTTAGATTGGGTAATTAACTCCTACCAGCCATTTCAGAAATTCTGAATGCTGTGCTTATGCATATGTATATGTGTATGCATTTGAAAGGACTTCACTGATGCAGCTCTTTAACATTCCTCTTTGATGTTCAAAGCATTGGGCAGCTTGCTCATTTCCTGTAGCCTCTCCCTTAGTGAATACAGTATGGCTGGATCCGAAGCATACATTACACATCATTCTCAATTAGCATTTTATTTATTTTTGATTGTTTTTGCAGAAAGAATGTAACTGGACAGAACTGATTGTTTCAGGAATTATATATATTTTTAAAAATCCTAAAACTGGGGAAAAAAATGTTCAGCAGTTCAACAGCTCATCAACTGAAATGGATCCATTCTGAATATGGAAGCTCTGTACAAGAGATAGCCGGAGCTGATGGCAATCCGTTCACTTGTGAGCCGATATTAAAGAGGCAATTATCCTTCCTCAACAGAACCCGACGTGTACTTGGGCTTTGAGCAGACTGGTGCCTTTGCCTTTGCAAACAAAAACTTCTGCAGGGCATATGGGGAAGATTAATCCTACACTTAGCCTCCGTCAGAGATTCTTTGAGAATTACCTGTTGAAAAATTGTAAGATTCAAAGCGCATTTTCCAGCCCTTTAGTAATAAAATATATCAGAACTGAACCACTGTTCATACCTGCTGGTCTACAATGCTGGAACCAATGTCAGCCATGCGCCAAATAGCCAGTGTCAGCTATAGGCCCACTCATGGCAACATATAATCACTTCTGTATTCAGTACTGTACGGACATCTGGTCTGCAAATTCCAGATAATAAACTGCTCCAAAAGCAGAAAATTGCAGTCATGATCAATTATGCGAGAAGAGCATTGCCCTTCTGATTCAGAATAACCTGCTTGTTAAGAGTTAACAGTTCTTATAGGCGCATTTCAGACAGAGCTCATTGTAAAAATTGTCAGACAATGAGAGATGAGAGCCAAAAGTAGCATTTTCATGAAGCAAAATGTAAAAAAAATGACCTTATCATGTACATGTTTGTCCAAATAACACTGTATCAACTTCATATTTCATCTTTGCCAACTGATAAATGTACCCAACCACCTTATCATTGCTTGTTGTCAAGGGAACGCTGGACACAAGAATCGCTGGTGTTTGTCATCCAGAATAGGAAGAGAAAAGCATATTTGAACAAAATGTGATGTGCATATGCAGTATGATTTCAACAACCATACAATTTTCCCTATGAAACTGATGTAGAGAATCACTGGGGGGGGGGGGGGGGGGGGGGGTACAGATTCTGTGTGTCGCACAACATTCATTACGAGCCAACTAACTGAACACTGCCTGAAAAAAAATTGCACTTTAGAAACTTTTTAAAAATCTGGAAGGAATTAGCTACCTGCAAGGTAACAATAATAATAGCCAGTGTCGGACTGTGGATCCATTGGATGGGCAGTGTCAGGGGCTGCTACTCCTGTTACACCACACCAGCAGTGCTGCAGGTACTGTATTATAGGATCTCCGATACGACTCGGTACCTAAAACAACACGTGGACATTTTGAATAATCTATCCCATTCAGAAACCGAAGGCTTGGATGAAACCAAAGCGTGCCTGTTTGGTGCCGGTCAGAGGGGTCCGGGTCGCTGCAGACGTGAAGCCTCGTAGAAGCAGCGCGATTCGACATCTGCTTCCAATAATCCCACAGCGAGGTCTCCGACAGCATACCTTTCGCAGAGCTCACAACAATCCCCGCATACTCCTCCCCGCGCACTTTCCGGGCCAGCGAACAATTATTCAACGCGGATTTTTTCGTACAACTTTCTCGGGTCAGTTTTCTGTCAGATTTCCGTTCTCAAACTTGTCCAAAAAAGGCAAAAACAAAAAAAAAAAAAAGGCTGAGGATCGGAACCCAGAAGAGGTTGGTGATGTCTCACGCCCAAATGCTCTGGGCATTCCAGACCTTCACAGGACCGTGCCCCCATCGCTGAGAAGTTGCCCCTCGTGCAGGGCGAGCACACAGCCGAGGAAGGTCCCTTACGGTCGGGAAGGGGAAATGGCTGCTGACAGAGGTCAGAGTCTCACCAGTGATACTGAATGCACCCTATTGCACTATTTTCAGTTTCTTTTTGCAATATAAAGTCAGAAGCAAGCTGCACTGTAAATCCTAGCCACCATCCTCACTAAATGGCAGACTACTCAAACAATTGAAATTGTCTGAACTGCTTAAAATTGCTTAAAAGTTTCATTTTCTGAAATATCATCCATTTGCTCAGTTTAAGTAATGACTCCCAAATTCATAAATTGAAATGAACAGTACTTGTGTGAGGCTGGCTTGAATCTTTTGAATCTTGACTTTTGAGTAAGTTCAACTCAGATCTTTTGAATAGTTAAACTAGGCAAATTTAACCCTCCTATTATGTTTGGGGTCAATTTGACCCCATTCAATGTTTACTGTCTCTAAAATTATGGTTACCATACTCTTTTTCAGCTAGATATTTCATGTCTTTTCCTAACTTTATGGGGAAAACATGGAAAACATGAAATTAACTGAAAAAATTATTTTCAATGTCCTGTACACGTGTTGTACGCATCGGTGTTGTTGGGTCATTTTGACCCCAAGCTCTATCGTTATATAAAACCATCATTTTGATCTTGTTTTTGTTGTGTTGGCTGAGGACACTTTCACATTCATTTGTGTGTGTGTGTGTGTGTGTGTGAGAGAGAGAGAGAGAGAGAGAGAGAATGCGTGTGTGTGTGTGTGTGTGTGTGTGTGTGTGTGTGAGGAGAAAACATAGTTCCCACAAGATTTCTGATCATTCTTGCAACATGGGGATGGGGGCAAACTTATAATAAGGGCCCTCTAAACCATTTCTCTTTGCATTTGTGCCTCAACTAAAGATTTTGAAAATGACCACCAGACAGAGGCGTATACTTTCTGCCACTGAGATTCTGTCACAGATCTTGGAGGGTGAAAGTGATTTAGATGAGGATATGTCTGAGACTGAGGATAATGTTGAGGAGGACCCTGACTATGTGGCATCCTCCTCTGATGATGAGAATGAAGCCTTTGAAATACCACATTCTGACCCTCCTGTTGTTGCTCAACCACCAATAAACCGTCCTGTCATCTCTCAACCACCAAAAGACCCTCCTGTCATCTCTCAACCACCAAGAAACCCTCCTGTCATCTCTCAACCCCCAAGAAACCCCCCTGTCATCTCTCAACCACCAAGAAACCTTCCTGTCGCCTCTCAACCACCAATAAACCCTCCTGTCATCTCTCAACCCCCAAGAAACCCCCCTGTCATCTCTCAACCACCAAGAACTGACAGGTTCACTTCCAAAAATTGAAACCTACTATGGTCCGGATCCCCGGTTGAAAGACACCATGATAAAATGACTGGCAACATGGCTGGAAACATTTTACGAAACAGGGGTTTGATTTTGACGACCGATTTTATGGCAACCAGCTGAAATCACTGAATCTGTGTAGGGACATTTAAAACAACATGCCCTTCACTTTCCCCTGCCTACAGCGCATGCAGCCAAAGAAACAGGGGTGAGGTGGAATCAGTCAATCGCATTTTAACATGAAAGAAACATCAGGCTGTATAACAGATATGGAAATATGTCTAAAACACTATTGAGGGCGGCAGAGGCTAAGACTGTGACCTCAGCTGACCAAAATAAGAGGTACAGTGAGTGCAGTACACTGTAACGGCCCTTCATCCAACTCTTCACTCTTTCAGATACCCGGAAGTGTTCAAGTACATGTGCCAAATGTTACTGCTGCAGCCGGTCAGCCTTAAATCCCGACCGGGCAGCTGAGGATCTTAATTCGGGGATAAAAGTTCGAGGAATCACCCAACCGAAAGCGGGACCATCTGAATTTTCGCTCCCAACTAAAAACCAAATGGAAGCTGAAAGTCACGAGGTATGCAAGTAGGTATGTCAAGCCCTGTAAAACGAGTGGGTTGTGCATCTCACTGCCTGCACATATCTCAGCTGGACCAGGCTGTATATTACCATACAGCCCTGAAAGGGGTAGGCTAAACTGGGTTGTAATGCTGCAACTGTGAGGACATCTACGGTTTTTTTTTTCCCTATTTGGCCGCAAATTAGCTTACGGTGAGTGGTGCAAACAGCTCAACACGACCGCTTTATCATAACCATAAACAGCAAGTAGGCCACACAAGCAAAAAAAAAAAAACTGGCCGTGTTACTCAGTGCCACTGCAGCTGCTGGGCACAGTTCTGATTTGAATTCGGCGCGGCGTAAACTCAAAAGGTCTCTCAGGTCAAGCTACAGCGGGAGGAACGACCCGCTGCTTACACGTCGACTGCAAACGTTAAAGCTCCAGACCCGAGCGCGTTACGATGACGGCGGGAGAAAGTAAAAACACGGCGCTGGCGGTGATGTTATTGTTGGGCCGACGCACAGTGCAAGAATGTCAGTAAGGAGGCACAGATGTCTGGGTACGAAACATAAATAGCACCGCATTTATGTATACTGTTAATCTGCCAAGGGAAGAAATAATATTAGGCCTATAGTCCATGAGTCTCAAACACCTCAGTTTCAAACAAGAGTTTCATGAATTAATTTACTTTAATATCAGTTCTTCTTCAGACAGTCTGCCAGTTCTCCTTGTTACTTTCATTAAACAATGAAGTCTAATAGTATTAAACAGCGGTTTGTCGTATACGTCAGGATTTCACTTTGTCTACATTGATAATCCCCGACTAGGACCAGTAATCAGATCAAAAATGGAAGACGATATTTATTTAATCGCAGCCGACAGTCATCAGCATTACAGAACAAATGAATACAGCAAAACTCCCATTTTCTTATAGCTAGCCCCATTAACACACGTGGACTGGTCTAGATTCCAGTCTAGATTTCTGTTTTGTCTACAATCCAGCACATTGGCATCTAGCAAAAACCAAAAAATGCAATAGGGTGCAGAACATTAGAGTATGTTCTCCAGGATTTGAAAAACCATGTCTGGTCATAAATCCAGCATCCCAAATTCCCAATCATTAGAAGAGAATCCCTCCCTATTCCAGGAAATTAAAGGTGTGTGAAACCCACAGCTTTCTATTAACATTGGTCCTGTAGGCGTCCACAGGAAATGTCCACGTTCAGACTTGAGCACGGATGTCACTGCTTTAGACAGGTAAAGTCAGCCATCATGGCACCATCTCGCTAGAGGGACGAGATGACATCACAATGGGCTCTGTTTGTTTGCACAATAGCCAGACTCCCAGTAACAACAGGGCAATGAGACCACGCGGACAGACCGCTATGCAAACTGGCACCCTCTCGTGAGGTCCCACACAAGTAAAAAGAAAGTATATTCTTTGGGAAGTAATTTCAAACAAATCGATATTCAAAAAACCCAATGGTTCTCAGGACTAAATGGTTGAAAAAATCTGACCTTCCCTAAACAAACTGACCTCGCTAACAGCAGTGCTGTACCTGTTATTTCATTCAGACCGGTCAGTATATATTAAAAACA
The DNA here is from genome assembly GCF_013347855.1 of Anguilla anguilla. NCBI lineage: Eukaryota > Metazoa > Chordata > Actinopteri > Anguilliformes > Anguillidae > Anguilla > Anguilla anguilla. The sequence continues at coordinate 7,575,584 of NC_049215.1, read as the reverse complement.
ATAAGCTAAATCATAATGCATAATTCAGTCATAACCTCATATTCAGTAGTCAAACGGTTGATCTGATCCCTATTGTGGAGAGCCATGCATATTCAATAACCACAACAGTAAAGCTCAACACAGAACTGAAAAGGCAACTAAGACCATGCACCGCAACAATCCTTCAAGTACTTTCATCAAACATCATATTTAGACTTCCATGTGAAACACATACTTTATCAACCCGCCCACCCCCTCTTTTCTGCTCCCAAAATTATTTTCCTGGGCATTTAAACTCTGCTAGCCGCATATGTCTGTGGACCGGTGGAGTTTAGAGTCTGGGGCCAGGCTTGAATGTGTTTCTGACAGGGCGTCTGTCTGAAGACAAAGCCAGCCCAGTTCTCTCCTCCGCCCCGGCGCTCTAAACACTCTCCCCCGGCAGCTCCCCAGGCCCCAGACAACCGCAGCAGGTTAGCTTCACCATTTATTATTTCAGTTTCCTCTGCGCTACGTAGCGCGCTGCGGTATGAGGCCACACCGGCTCGCGGGTAACCAGATTACCATGGCCCCTCAGAGCAGAAAAGCACCGGCCAACTGTGAAGTCCTCACGCCGCACGGACACAACCCTACATAAATAATTTTTTTCTGTTATACGTGGCTGCAGATGTCTTGGAACGCGTCTTTGAAAAAAAAAAAAAAAACGCAGTTGGGTTTGGTTTGAACTCAAATCATTTTGCACTTCAGAAAATTTAGAAACTGAAACTTCTGCTTCATAGCAATACCAGAGTAAGTGGTGTATAGACATGTTGGGGCACTGTTCTGGCATTTTGGAACTAGTCCAATTGAAAGAGCAGGGGAATGAGGGTCAGTCTCATATACTGGAAATGGCATGTGGTTTGACTTAAAGCACATAATTGCTATGTGTCAGGAGAGAAGCGGAACATGTTGGCAATTACAACATTCAGTGAATATTACCCAGAATAATTCTGTGGGCTATCGACCTCATTAGGCCCAAATAATAAAATTTGAAATATGAAACATGTTGCTGTCGGCCATCTTGGGCAGACTTTAAAGTTTCAGTTACAAAACAAGTGCTCTGGTTAGCACTTAACTTGTACAGTGCGCCCACAGTAAGGGGCAGCACAAAAGTTACCCAATTAACTGGTTCAGCGGCCTTGGCGCTTCGACCAACTGTCGGACAGAGAGGAAGGTGACTAACGCCCACCGACCCACGCACAGCTGTGAGAGTGACAGCACCTTTATGCTAAAAATGCACTGAAGGAAGGCACATTCACCCTCGGAGCGATGGGCGGAGCCTGCTGAGTGACGGACGATTGGGGGGGGGGGGGGGGGGGGGGGGGGGGCTCGTACCTTGCCATCCAGTCTGGCAACGCCCCCCGCGCTCACGCGCACATTGCGGGGGGGGAGGGTGAAGGCGGGGGGGTCGCTGGCGACGGGTCCCTGGGACAGGGTCAGGCTGGCCTTGGTAACGAGCTGCACATCACCCATGTCTCACTGTGCAAAGAGGAGAGAAACACACAGGCAGTTTGTCATTATTTTACCCCTTCATTGCAAAAACTTACACACAACTACTGCTGGCTAATTGCCCTGTTGAAAGGAAATAACCAACATTTGATTATAGTCTGTCAGAACATGTTCTCTTGATCTACTGTAGATAAAGGATATTTATAGGTACAATTGAATGTATCATACTATCATATGATAATAAGAACACCTACTGCTTGGAGCGGTTTACCAAAGAAATTAAGAATAACATAAAATGCCACTCCCTAGAATATGTCATTCAAAATTCTTCCAATATAAATGAATATTGAATTTCCCTACAAACCAGCCAGAGCTTCTTCTTTTTTTTTGGCCCAATACTGCAGGTGAAGCTTAAGCATGACATACTATGGAAGTAGCCAAAATAAAAGATACAGAGATACAGTGTGTGGGTGCATTTTTCTCATTATATTCAGCCATGTTTGTTACTACATGACTTGTAAAATCACTGTCTAGTTCAGTTATGACTGCTCCTTTGTCTGAAAAGACTTCCGGCTGCAAGGGGAAATACTTCATTTTTTTAAAAAAATCAATAGACCTTCTACTAAACTTTTTACACATTACTTGCAAATACAATCTTGCAAACTCTTATCTAACTTAGACTAAATATGGCTTGTTTTTACAAGATGTTTTTACAAGATGAGCTATGTTATAAATTGGATGTTTAAAATGTACAAAGAAAATTACAACCAAATGGGGTTTTCATTCGTAATATTATAAAGGAAACAGCCGAAAAGTTAGTTCAATAATTTATTTCAATATCAACTTTCACAGAACGAATACTAACAGCCAGCACATGACCAAGCAGAGAATATGGCCATGGAAGCACAAACAAACAAACAAAAAACAACCTAAAAAAAAATATAGTGTGTCCCCCACAATGTTCTACACACTATTGCTCAATGAAACTGTCCTGTTCAGACACAATTCCACAAAAGCTAAAAAAAAAATCTGCATCTGGCTTACTTACTTTCACAGTGAAGCGTTACAACAGTGGGGGGAAAAAATCAGCAGAGATAAAAGACAGAATGATGTGATGTTGTTGAGCAGATTATTATCCTATCTACTGCTCCTCAAACTGTTTCTTAAAAATCCTAGAGGACCTCAGGATGTGGGCTGGTACCGGACCAAGAACCACACCGGTGCGGTTTCACACCCGAGGTGCTCTGCTCCTTAATTTCCACACAGGCCATAAAGTTCACCAAAGTGTATAACACTGGTGCACGCTCGTGTGCAAGTGTGAAGGGCACTGTAAAATCGCCTATATACGTTCAAGCACAACTGTAACATTTTCATAACAAATACCGAGAAGATACACGACACCTGAAAATGATCTGGCATTCAGAGAATTCTCCCGAGTTATCTTCCATAGTGTTTCATAAGATTGGTGAACATACCTAAAAATCAACCAAGAAGTTTAACTGAATGCAAAATTGTTCTGCTATGGCCATATCAGTCTCCACACGCCAACAAACTTGCGGTGCGAAGCCTTAAAACCACTGTTGAATGAATATTTGATGAGTTCCTGAGAGTTTTATCTGCTCTAATACATGCTCAAATAAGAGAAAATGGTCACAGAAAACAGCTGCAATACAGTCTGTGCTCAACAAGTTTATTCAGGACCGGCCAACCATGACTGGTTGACAGAATTTCATTGTGTACGTGAACTTTCTCCAGCCCATAACAGGCACAATAATATGATGTACATGCTAGGGTTGCTGTACTTCAGATCAGAAGACCTAGGTTTCACAATGATATTGGATGAATTAGTGTGTTCCTGAATTTTTCACCTTAGGTGCATGGGCGCTCCTTGAAAACAAATGTCAGCGCGGAGCCCTGAATGGTCGATATGTACCGTGAGCTTCACGACTAGCCATGGACATGGGCTGCAGCAATTAAGTAAACTAATACTAAACTATTCAATAATCTGTTCCAATGAGAAAGGTATACTGATAATGCTTATGGTCACAGGCCACGCTATACCAATAATAAAAATAATACAAATTATTTCATACAATACTTGTAGCCCAAAGTGCTTTATAGTATACAAAGTATACTGTAAAAATAAAAATACATATTGGTAGAAAAATGATTGTGGATTAAGAACAATCAGAGGCATAAAAAGAAAATCCATAAAATTCTAAATCACAACAACGTAAGCGCACAAAAAATATTAATTCTATTCAATAATATATTTCATTTTCTTACAGAACACAAAGGCTATTGCCGCATGCCATTTGAGTCCACGCAGGTTCTTTTCTCCACCGAGCATGCGCGATTGTGCCCTGCTGGAAAAGTATTGTAAATTTACGGAAAACCTGCCTGGCACGCAGACACTCGTGACATTTCAGCTCTCCCTTTCTGGAGAGCCGGAGACGTGTCAGGACTCGACACGGATGCAGGGCGCTACCTTTCCCATCGTCGGGCACATGCCAAGCACCCCTGGCCCCCGGTGCTGACATGCCCGAAGCTGACAACAAAAATATCGTGCAGTCTCATATCATTAAAATGATTACGATATAATGGATTCTGTTTTCCAGCTGATTCTGTTGGGACTCACGACAGTGCCTTGGCCTGGTTTGTAGGTATTAAAAATGCAAGTCTAGACTGGCCTTGAATGCACCATATAATTATTTTGCATCTTTGTTTATTTTTACTCTGGGTGACTCCCTTATTTAACGGTCAACTGGTTTTCCGTGAAAATGCCACCAAAACACCACTCACTGCACAATCATCTGCTGAGAAGAGTTGATGGTGGTGAGTTCTGGCATGAGATTTATTCAGTTTGCAGGTTGTAGGGCATGATTGAGACTCTGGACTGGGTTGCAACTGATATTGCTAACTGCGGGGGGGGGGGGGTATTGTGTGATTGAGATAGTTGACTGGGGGGAATGATTGTTATTGACATTGTTGACTAGGGGGTGTGACTAAGATTTTTGATGGGGGGGGGGGGTGATTTGTTCAGCCTGAAAGTGTGCTAAAGATACTACCATGAACATGATAAAGATTTCACAATGTGTGCACTGTAATATAAGACAGAGGTGATCTGAAATGAATCTACTCAATCAGCATACACAGTAACTAACTGACCAGAGATTCTTTCCATTATGGCTGTTTTCTTTTCACGTTTGAGCATTGCAGTTACACTACATGGCCAAATGTATGTGGACACCTGACATCCAACATCTCATCTGAAATTATGGGCATTATTAACATGAAGTTGGTCCACCCCTTGCTGCTAGAACAACATCCTCTTCTGGGGAGGCTTCATACTAGATGTTGGAACATTTCTGCAGGGATTTGCTTCCATTCAGGCAGAAGAGCATTAGTGAGGTCGGGCACTGATTGGGCGATTAAGCCAGGCTCACAGTTGGTTTCCAATTGATCCCAAAGGTGTTGGATGGGGTTGAGGTCAGGGCTCTGTGCAGACCAGTCAAGTTGTTCCACACCATTCTCAACAGAATCACTTCAATATGGACCTCACTGTGTGGCCGGGGCGTTGTCACGCTGTAACAGGAAAGGGCCTTCCCCAAACTGTTGGGGAAGCACATAATCGTCTAGAATGTGATTGTATGCTGTAGCATTAAGATTTGCCAACACTGGAACTAAGCGGCCTAGCCCGAACCATAAGTAGAATCAGGTGTCGTAGTGCTGGGCTAAAACAAAAACCTGCGCCCCATAGCGGCCCTTTGGGATAAGACTGGACGCCCCTGCTGTAGGGTCTGAACGCCAGAGCTCGGTCATGCGTGGAACCCCCAGAGAAAGGGGCCGGTGGAGCGGTACCCCGGTACCCTGCTGGCTGCGTAATCCGCTGGACTCTTCACGCCCGTCTTCCCCTGTTTGTACTCGCCTCTTAGCCTCTTAACATTCTTAGCGCTCATAATACAGACTTTCTTCTGATTCTCAAACGTGTGTTAAAAGAGCCAATGCCCACAGCAGTGAGGAAGGTGCAAATATCGTATCTGTGCTACAAATGTGTAACTCTCATTAATTTATTCTGTAAGGACTACCGTTTCAGCCTATTCGTTTGGTTTCTTCTGCAGCGAGTGTAACTTCTTCGTTTACATCAGTAGACGCTCGTGGGCACTGTAATTAGAAGGTCAAATAAGTCCATATGGCACCTTTGCATGCAAGACACTGAAATAAAACGAAAGCAAACACATAATCAGTCAATCCTCCGTACGCCACGTTGGCACTGTGCCACAGGTTTTGACTTTATTACAGCTTGATAGCGGGCTTGGATGCTCAACATAACTGCCCTTTCCCCCCTGCAAAACATGCTGTCAGCTCCACGAGGGGAGGGCGGAAGACCATCATGCCTCTGATTCAGTGTGGCTATATTCCCCTGGCCAAGGTCCTACTGCAGCTAAAACAACTTCCTCTCCATAGCACTCTCAATGCCCGATGCTCCTGAAACATTCTGCAACTGGCTAGCCTTGAGCAGCATGCTAATGTCACACCCGCATGCTCCCGTCCGCAAAGAACAACAGCTCTACGCACACAGGACTTCAGAGCGTCAGCCTACCTCCTGTACTCACAGAACAGGAGTCACAAACAGAGGTTTCCAGTGTTTGTGTATGTTTGTTTCTGTGCACGCTGAAAACCATATGGGCCTTCACATCTCATATGTTGTATACAAGATGCAGAGGGTATAAAATCTTGTTCTGTCTCATATGACATAAGTTGTCTTGTCTGTAAGAACTATACATAAAACATGAGAAGCGGAATAATGTCTGTCGAACGACAGCATCACATGTCAGAAAGTTGGAACTGAGGCCATGTTTTTGTCTGACTTTTTTTATGCCGAGTGCAATAGGAACACATGGTACAAATTAAAAGAGAAACGCTGGTTTTAATTTATATGGCTCTCTAATGTTCAGAATCAAAGAGCAGCTTACAGACTCTGTAGACAAATTGAAAGAATGGAATGTAAACAAATGTTTAGTACATTAAGATTAATTCGAGCGAAGTTCGTTACTGGCTAATAAGTTTGCTGTAGCCTTCCCGTCTCCCACATGACTACCGTTACTAAGATGGATACCTTAAAAACAAAAAAAAACAAAAAAACACCAAGCATTGGCAGGACGAGTACACAAGAAACACTCTCCACCTTGGGCTATTTGTGGACAGACACCATACAGTACAAATATGGAAGCTATTCTTCTCCTAGCCGATACAAATTGTCCAAGACCTCTGTATTCACTAATCAGGTCCAGCACTCACTTCAATGGTCAAATTGCCTTGAGACTGCACTTTTTTTTAGCCACTCTTGTCTACCTTTTCATGAGACCATGACCAAACACATACCTTTTGAACTGAATACCTACACACCAGCTTTGCTCTTGGAATAGCTTCAGTGTTTGTTTCAGAGCAACCAACTCAACTACGTAATCCAATCAGGATCTTCATCAACATCTTATGGTGGTGGTGTTGATCGTTTTTTTTCAATTCGATTTTCTTTGTTTATGTTTGCTTTTTGCTGTTCTTTTGCCTTGTTACTGATTTCTTTTGCCAACATCAAGATTTACCCAGTTTACTTGACTATTTTTCTAAAAACTCACACCTGAAGGATGGGCATAGCCATGAGAAAGGAACAGTGTAGTACAGTAGGCACCATGTCCAACTCTTCTCATTGCTTCAGTGGGGACAGGAGAGCAGCTTGCCCTGCTGTGCACTAGATTGGTGTAACAGCTGAATCTATTAGGAGAGAAACTAATCTGATGCAAGATAAAAAGACAAATTAAAAATATTTGTTTCTGTTAGTTCTCTCTATTCCCCAGGGTGACGGTGTGACGACAGAAGGAAAAGCAAGGCCATTTTTCCACCAGCAACGATACGAACCAGGAGTGGCCTCATGTACATGAAAACACTTTATTTCAAAACTATTTTCTTTTTTTTATCTATTTTGGATTATACATGGTTATCCTGCTGTCATTTACAACATGAAGAGTAGCAGGCCGTCATTATCAACAGTCCACAGACAGGCTGGGCTTTTATTATTTTTAATTCTGGGAACACAGATAACAGAGCTCTGCTTGTGTTCTGCCAGTCCTCCCGTCGCTGAACACAGTGAGCGCTCCAAAACGTGTTTGCCCAACACTGGTTAACATGACCTCGCGTCGGAGCAACTTCAGAGCCAGCTGACGATTTGATTCTTTTGCAGCAAAAAAGCGAAAACAACGTCACGGACTAGACAAATGGCACACCGCACTGCACCTGAATAAATAAAGTTTATGAACAATCCATCAGTAGAATTTATCGGTGAAAAAGAGAAGGAGGATGAAGGCCGGGAATATTATGATAATGATGATGATAGTGATGATGATGAGGATGATGAAGAAAAAGAAGAAGCAGGACTGTGCTATAGTCTTCTTCAAAATAGCTTCATCTGTAATGCATCAGAATGCAAGGCTATTGAATGCTGAGCAGTAAAGAGCAATAACAAGGGTATGGCACATCATAAGCGTTCAGGCTTTTAAATATCACATTCAGACATATTCAGACAAAACATTCCAATCTGTATTTCAAAGAACACAATTACATTTTGAAAAAATACTGGTACAGCAGATGAGACATTTAATCAATTTCCATATGCAAGTAATTAGGCAATGCACAAAGAATGTTCACAATATCACAGGTGCAGCTTTCTCCCAGCGTTCAGAAAAGGCGGATTTCCAACAGCAGGTCCTTATTTAAATTCCCAGGGACTGAATTCTGTGGAATGCAGAGTTTGTTTCATTTATCAGCCGTTTCTCTGACCCTGGGTAAATCTGTCGCATTTGTTTTAGTGAAGATTTTACATGACCGAGGGGTCGTTTACCATATCAGGAATGCCCTGTGTGAAATCAGCGATTGGACAGTCAGATAACAGCCCCATCCAGCCACAGGTTAATAACCTATGAGACATTCCATTAAGATGTGACACACACACACACACACACACACACGCACAGTATTGGCTTATCTCGTTACGAATGTCACAAACTTCTGCCGTGACCTGATAAACTACCTCAGCCCACGGTGTTAACGGTTTAAATATGTGGCGAAAAAGCACCTACAGTGACAGGTTCAAATGCTCGGCCAGCTAAATGGAATGCACTGGACCACCTCCAACCAATCAGCTTAAAAAAACAAAGACCCACTGAAGGAACTGACTGATATTTTTCTGAGAAAAACATCAGTCACTATCTGCACACAATGAATAGACACTATCTGACAGACTCATTTGGTAGTGGAAACAAGACCCCAGCATATGATGGGCCCTGACTAATACAACTGAGTATTGCAACTGTATAAAAGTGGAATAAAATAAGATTTGACTAAATGAAAGTTGTCCTTCTTCTCTCTGATGTAAACAAGCAGTATAATAAATGCTACCAATGGAGGCTTTTTAAAGTAAACCTCGTCTATTGGTGAGATTTGGTCTGTGTTTTTCCTCCCCACTGTGAATCTCATGTGAAAATGTTGTTTCTTTACCAAACTTTTTGTCTCCCGACTGGCTATCGTTGCCACAGAGGCTGACAGTTACATTACAGGCATTTAGCAGACGCTCTTATCCAGAGCGACGTACAACAAGTGCATTGGTTCACGATGTAGAGGTGCAAAAGAAACACTAGAATGAAGTAAGGATCGTAGTGCCAGAAGTGACCACATCGATCAGGACTCCAACCCTGTAGAGTAAGCTGTTCAGCAAACAAGAATCGTACCAAGTACAAACTAGCACTGGAATCACACAGTTCATTCCAATCGCTTATTTTAAGTGTCCCCCTCTCCTTGGTCCACGCCTGACCTGAAAAAACCGATCGAGACCCGCCATCTTTAAGGAGGTTCCAATCCGGTTAAGTGCTCCTCTGAGGAGCGAGGAGCAAAGACACTCCCCAAGGAGAGCGTACGCAAGTGCAGCCATTGCGGAAGTCATTTTTCAAAATGTGTGACGTATAAATGATCCACCTGTGGCTCCACCTCTCCACGTCTGCCACATTTGCAACCGACGTGGCTTGAAAACTGATGCTGAGCAAGGACGTTCCTTTTGCCCAATACCTGCTGCCTCGATTACTCCGTCCTCGCGTCTCATCCGCGCGATCGCTTCCCCGTGTCCTCCGTCGGGTGGAGCTCAGTTCGGCACAGGGCCGCAGCGCAGTATAATGGGCAAAGAGCTGGCCTTGTGACCGAAAGGTCACAGGTTCAATACCCAGGTCAGACACTGTCGTTGTACCATTGAGCAAGGCACTTAACCTGTATTGCTCCTGTACACATGGATGTAAAAGTTGTGTGAGTCACTCGGGATAAAAGCGTCTGCTAAATGCCTGTAACGTAACGTAATGGAGCTACGGTAAGGAGCGAGGAACGGACGCGAGGAAGAAGAAGAGGAGGGAAAATAACCGACTGGAAAGAACCCGGAGCCTTGGCTGATTCCGTGATGGCACGCTCTCCTCAGCAGTTCATCACCATCGCTTTAGCGTCAATAACGTCGGCGCAGCTGCTGCAGACCTGGCCGCCGTCTCCAGGTCGATATCAGCATCAATCAACACGGAGACGAGCAAAATGAAAACCAGAGACACTGTTGCACATCTCCAAATCTCAACCAAATGTTTCCAACATATTTTAAATAATAAAAATGCACAATATCAGCCATCAGCCAATTGCATTACGTTATTTGCATGCTTAGCAGATACCATAATCCATAGGGACATACAGCATATAGTTTATGCCTTCTTTTTCTGAAACATAATCCATCTATACAGCCAAATATTTCACTGAAGCCACTGGGCTAAGTACTCTATTCAAGGCAACAACAACATTGCCTCACCCCTGTAATACAAGCTCGTCAACCACTGCACTACACTGCCTCCGGGCTTTTTGGCAGGCGTCGCTACGACACACCGAACACAAAACTACAGTTAGGAATGCCGTACCACACAACACATCAACACCTCTCCTGATTGGTGGAGTGGAGGACCTAGTTGGCATGACAGTGCATTATGGTGCAGCAGACACCACAGGAGAAGCTGGTTTGCTGTCAGCCCCCCAGGCCACCCAGCGACACCCCTCAGACCAGGGCTCCAGTCAGGCACAACGGGTACGTGACAGGGAGAAGGGCTGCTGCGGACCAGAGCCTGGAGCTGGAACCACAGAGGATACTGGCAGGAATAAGATAAGGGCTCTGCTTCTGGCACTTGATTAGTTTACGTTAAACAAAATTTCAGCCCAGTGTGAAACGATACGATGTCACTGAACGTTAAACACTGCCGAAGCAGCTGGTTTTTAGCTGAAGAGTACACGTTTTGGAGATCTGAAACGTCCACGTAACATCTTATACAATTTCCCTTGGTCAAACGTGCAGAATGCACACCTGCAGTGCAGACTGTAAAAGCAGGATTAGGCTCAAACAGAGCGTGTTTATGCCTGATCTGAGACACCTTCCTGAACTTGCTGATGAATGTTAAACCCACCCAGCTCATGTGTGCCTTGAGGAGGGGCTGAGGTTTGTTGAGGGCCACGTTCAGAGAGCAGCAAAGCCAGGAAAGCAGCGGTGAGCCAGGGTACAGCTGCAGGAACGGGATTCTTTTACTGCGTTAGCATCGCAGACTCGCGGCTCATCTGTGTTTAATTGCTTTTGGCTCGGCCGCCTCGGGACTGATTCCTATCCCCCGCTCGTTTAGGTGCACGTGAGGCTTTTGAAAGTCTCAGGAAGAAAAATGGTAGACTAAATAATTAATGAGACGAGGATTAGCAGAAGACATTCTCCCTCCTGGGTACATAGTTAGTCAGTGGAATGGACCTTCACTCTTTTAAAAACAATCCTGCACTGAAAAGGGTGAAATGTTGGATCAACTTCAAAAATTCTTCAGAATTCTTCTTCAAGTGATCACATCTAAAAATTACAAATTTAAAACAGATAGGTTGATTTAATGAAATGTAACTTGGTTGAGTCTAATTAAAATTTTAAAATGTGACCACTTGAAGAACATGTCACTTTTTTTGCACAGTGCCCCACACCCCTATGCCAGTCGGTTAATGGAGGCTCACACACCTGCACAATGTTTCGTTTGTTTATGCTTGGATCAAGGGAGGTTCGCTGTTTAATTACAGGTTCAATTCATCCATCACTCAAATAAATTAAACTCTCTATCTGGGGAAAAGTAACACGGCCAGACAACGGAAATACCGTATCTGGGGCAGTATGCTACGATAGCCAGAAGGGGTGACATCCCCGTGCCAAAATAACGCGTGAGCTGTCTGGATCACCGTACCGAAGCACTAAAATAGTAATGATGTGCTTTGGAATCAGACATACATGATACCGTATACAAAGCAATGCCTCGCACAAAAAAAGAGGGGAAAAAACGAACACAGGATTCCAGCCAGGGAAATGTCACAAATGGTTTCAATCGAATATTTCCTGAATTGACTCAGTCTGTGTGACTGTCTGTGTGCAGCTTTTGGAGACGTATTAGTCCACTAGCTGAAAAGAAAGTCTGATTTAAAGTGTAGACCAACTGATTGTAATTTATAGCACCACCATAAGAATTTGATGCTTGAATCATTTCAAAAGCAGCTATGAACATATATAAACATATGGTTAATATGTAAAGACACATACATGACTAGTACATGACAAGACATAAGTTTGAACCTGCACCGTGTTTCACAACACGTTACGCGTGACGGCAACCTGTTCGTTTTCTGTGCAATATATTATTCAACTCTCAACAAAACTGAATCATGATATGAAGCTTGTATTATACAAAATTAGTATTAAGCAGTAGTAGTCTAATGGTACGGTAGTAAAAAAAGACTATAAAATCATAATTATACAGACGCAGTTCATGCATATCAGAAGTTAAATGACTGGCATTGCCTACTTATAAATAACCACGCACCATTGAACAGTTTTTAACATCATGAAACTGAATGTATAACTTTTGTCGGACCATTAATATTCATCACACGTTTGTCGAATAGAAGTGGGGGTATATGGTAAGATTTGAACCCTGCGAGTTCCAGGTGCATGTATCTATGGACAATGATGAAAATGATCAGCCGGCAACTGGACTTTGCCGCGCTGTTTCCCACACATTTCGGACACAACTACCAGTCTCAGTTTTCCTAACATGCTGGCACGTGTAACAGCTGGATAACCGCAGAAAAATAATCCTTGAATTTAAACAAACCATGAAAAACTCAGGCGAGATTTTGAGTTCACCTATTCATTTTCCATTATGCATTCAAAAACCCACACAAACATCTATTTTGCAACATTTTACAGCTATTTGCAAATATAGTAACCTTTGTACAATTACAAAATTCAGAAATACCACAGATATGTATAAACATTTGGGTGACAAAGAAGAGATCACATAACTTCGTTTCAAAGTTCAGTGTACCTACCTAATCGGCACGTTGCTGAGCGCTCCAATCAAGCAGGCTGGTGGCGTCAACAATCTTTTCAGTTCTCCGTTTGGAATCCAAATTCTGCTACTCTGCGGGAAGCTGTTTCTTGGATGTTTGGGAAGTGAAACACGATTCCAGGAATACAGGTTACTTAAATGTAGGACGTGTTACCGTCGACCTTATTTGGACATGCTTTCAATTTTTTTCTGTCTGTTGAATTTGAAAGCTTGCTGGCGTGAATCCTAGCAACACATGTCAGCGACCCATCGAAGAGGTCTTGCGATACAGACAGTAAAAGGGGAAGGTCTTAAATTGAACAAGCCTACCTTATTAACTGGATGCAAACCGTAGCCTACGTGCATGTAGACAGTTTACTTATTTGACCAGTGTATCCCGTGTTATGTTCCATATTATGATGATCCATTTAATTGATCTGTAGGCTACGTGGCGTTGAGAAAGTAAACCGAATTGCTGCATAACCTGATTTATCGCTCAACATTGCCACTGTAACAGCTTACAACTGACCTTGGGATGATGTTGTAATTGTTATGATATAGCCTACTACTGCATGCACACACTTCACTAAAATATTTCCTGTTGCCTTTCTGGAACGTTTATTTTATGTAAATAAAACAGTTTCGACGGCATAATCTCTTCCCTGCACAGTCAGGGCGATGTATGCAATGCATCTCCGTTATGATCGAACTAGTCCTTCACAAGGTCTTCCCGATAAGAAGTGCATTTGAAGCATTGTGCATAGCAAATTCAGGCTGTAAACACTATGTCTCTTTGTATTCTGATACCCTACGCATTGTTTAGGCTACCATAACATGGATAGGCGTGTGTTTGAAATCACAGTGCCTGTTTGTAGCCTACTTCATCAAGTTATAATCAGCAGAGAAAATTGCCAGATTAGATTCGTGCCTGTCCATGATTACTCGATTGACAGGCTCGTGGTTTTACTATCAGCGACACGCACCACCTGCAAAAATTTACTTTTTGAACAAGGACAACTTGTAGGCTACTTGTTGAAGACATCACACTGCCGTAGTCATAACGCGTAGGTTAACGTTTCCATTTTCAGAACGTCGCGAAAATATTCTAAATGTGTATACAGTTTCGATGTAGGCCTATTAGAAGTGTTTAGTAGTCTTGTTCCATGTGGTTTGGCCGTTTTGTGGTTGTGGGATTTACGTTTGGTACTCAATGGTATAAACACCTGCCCTGCCTCTCCTAGTTGTCACTCCGTTCAACGCAATTCGCATTGCGTGTGTTGGCTCCCGGCTTGTCAACGGTAACGGGTCGGAAGCGCTATGAAAAAAATAGAAACACAGGCAGCTGCGAAATGGATGTGCGGACAGTAAACAGATACATTCCACTTAGGTTGCAAAACAACAAACGAGCGGAACAGCAGGGAAAGTGTTTGGAACATCTGTTTAAAGAAGCGAGATCATAATCAGCTGGTAGGCTACATTAAGACACATACACATCTTTGCATTTTATTATCCTACTTGCAATTTGTCTTTCTTGCATTCCAACTAAACGCCACTATCATTCATTAACGTGTAACACGACAGTAACTAAGAAACCTTTTCGCGTTGAAGCATAAAACACAAAACAAAACACCACAGGAACTGAGTGGAAAACATGCGAGGAATAGCGAACCAACAGTTTGAGGCGAGTTATCAAAAAAATGGGATGAAGACACGATTTCACCCAGGTGCGGGCGCTCCGTCACTGGGGGATGGGGATGCTCGCATTCCACTCACAATAGCCTCAGCGCTCTCTTGCGGATGTTTGAGGCACTGTACTGGAAATCCCTTCTATAAAGATCTCCTCTTATCTTTATAGAAGGGATCGGGTGTTTTTCTTCAAGGTTTGATAGTAATAATAGTGCTGATGTTTTTCTGTCGATAGTCCATACCTTCCAAGCAAGACCTCTCAGTGGCGAGGAATTAAAAACAGATCCTCCCCTGAACAGAACTCCTTTTCAATGTTGTTTACTTGCCCTCCCCGCTCAGTTATTTAGCTTTAATGAAGCATATCCAAATTCCCTTTTTGAGTGACCTCCAGTCTCCTCCTTACGTTCACCCCAGACAATTTTACCATGACTGAAAGTCCATGTGTGTTAAGACTGATCTCTGGTGTGCTGGGTTGGTATTTCTTTATGAATGCCCCCCTGAGAATCAACGAGGCCCTTCTGCCCAAAGGAAGACGCGCCACAGAACAGTGCCTGTGCGGGGATTCCGGAGGTGGGGGAACACCCTTTGAGTACCTTCCGGTGTTACAGTTCTTAACGTGGTTTGAGAGCTCTCAAATTCCAAGTCTTTGGTGCTTTTTGGATGATTCTTCAAGCATGGTATTATATTTACTTAAGATGTTCATTCAGTGGTTAAAGAAGTGAGGAATGATAGTTCACTCAATTATCTTTTTGTGTGAGTCATTTGACCCATTGACTGAATCGTGAGTTCACGTACGACTGCTGCATTAAGTAATGAGTAATGAAATATGATATACAATTACAACAGAGGAATGCCATATACTAATGATGCACTTCATAAAGCACCTCCTTCTGTATTATTATTGTTTTTTAAAGATTCACTTGGTAATATTCATTACATAAGTCACTGACAAGGACTTAGCTCATCAATTATCACATTTAAAAGTAAATTCTGCACACAAATAGCGAACGCTATACTTAAAGCTCGACGAAAAGCGTTCTTGTTCTTCAGTCTGCTCGCCGCTGTGAATCCATTGGAGGAAGCACCACAGGAAACGGGGGAAATAAACATTTCCCGGCAGCGCAGTCCGCAGATGCAGCGCGATACAAAGCTGTCATCAAGGAGTGCAATCTAAAGGGCGGCCCGTCCGAAGTTTCTATAAAACCTGCTATTTTATGCGTTACCTCAGTAACCATGGAGCGCTTTGCACCGAGGGGAGACAGCTTCGAACTGAGCTGTCCCACTCATCCCTTCCCTACTTTATTTCACTTTTAAATAAACAAGTGATTTTAGGACAAATTACCTGACAGGACAACATTTTAACATAGATTTGAAAATTCACATTACAGTGAATGCCTTTTTTAAACATTTAATTACTTTGTTATTTATTATTTATTCTTTTTTGCCTTAATTACTCATGTCAGGGTTGTGAAATAGAGTGCAATTCACTGTTTTTAATCATATCTCTGTTAATGCCTTTGATGCTGCTGAAGGACAAATGAACAATATTAATACGTACATGCACTAAGTATAATGATGTGACTGAATAAAGTCAATAATATAGATCATATTCAAAGTGAAACATTTATCCAGATCAGTAAATGCTTTGGAACAGAGTGGCACATTCTCCAGTTTTGACTAATGAACTTTGGAGAGGAAGGCAAGCATCCAAAAAAAAGAAGAAAAAAAAAAAAAAAACTGAGGCCACACAGTTGGCGAGCAGACAGACAAGGTTTATACCCAAATGCGCTTTATGTTGTTTATAGGTAAATAACATATGGATTTCTCCAATACACAGACATAAACAGGCTAAAAGCGATGGCGGTGGCAGGTCCTACTCGAGGATTTATCCTTCATGCAGTATTTGTAGTTTTGAGGGCGGTGCCCCCCGGGTGGTGTCTAGTGCGGGCAGCACTGCTTTCTTATCACTGCTGCTGTAATTTATCCCTTCCTGGATGTCTTTAGTTTTATCGCTGGACTATCTTAATCAAAACGGTTTGGGCGATCATGACTCAGGATCGTGTTCCCAAAAATGACCCTGGTCTCACTGAAGTACTTATTGAATGTAGAATTCCATACTCAGCAAAATGTCCAGTGTTGATTCAACATATGTACTCTGTAAGAGTTTATTTAACACTGAACACTTTACTGTATAAAATTCCCATGATGTGTTTGCTTGATTTTTTGTTCATATGTATTGACAGAAGGATAATAATAATAATAATAATAATAATAATAATAATGATGATTTAGGGAGAGGGTGAGCCAACACTTCTGATCAGACATTCCTAACTGAGGAACAAATGAAAAATAGGATTTAAATAAATTAATATATCGCTTTACTGAAGAGAACACGTTTAAGTGGATAAGGTTTTCTGTACCACAGATTCAGAACGCCTTTCTGAAACTAAAATGAGAGACCTTGTAACACCAGCGGAGTGTGAAACCATCCGTGGATGTACTCCTGCTGGGGTGCGGTGGCCTGTCTTATACTGTATTTTCTTATTTATCCCCCCACAAGGGTGAGGTGGGAGTGGGAGGAGAAGACTCCCTTCTGGTGAAAACACAGTTCCAAAAAACCTGCTCCAGACATGCACCTCCCTCAGCCAGACATGCACCTCCCTCAACCAGACATGCACCTCCCTCAACCAGACATGCACCTCCCTCTGCTTCCTCCCTGCTCTAAATCACCTCAGATCGTGTGTTCATGTCCATGACTCTCTCTCCATTCTGTCCGATCCGTATTCTGAGTGTCAGGGGAAAAAAATTAAGCTGTTTTAAACACTGTTTTGTAAAAAGTAAAGTTCATAAAAATAGATGAGTGAAATGTAGTAAATAGAAAGAGAAAGCCACACTGACTATTATTGTGATTATGATTATTATTTCTTTATTAATTTTTATTGTTGTCACCATACCATCATCACCATGACACATTTAACTCAGTATTTGAATGCAAATACACTTCACGTCATTCAAAATAATGCAATCACAGTTGCAGCGAACCTGCAGCTTTTCAGTGGGTTAGCATATTGCTTTTGGATGAACAGGTAAATTGGCTTTATTGCACCACCATGGCAACACAATCTTCTGAGAAGCATTTACTCCCTTTGATTAACTTTGAACCCAGCTATGATAAATCTTTCTCAAGTGGAAGGAAGTTAACTGGATGTCTCAAGGGGCCTGCCCTGCAGGAACAATCCAGTTGTTGTTCAGTATTTATGATATGTATGTGTATAGTCCTCTTTATTATGATTTAGTCTATACAATGGAAGGGACTTGCTCTCATCATTTATGTGTTTAATAAGGTGTAAAATGTAAAAATGTATTTAAGACCTGAAATAACACTACACATTTTAAACACTTCCAGAAAAGGAAGAGCTCCATAGCTCTGAAAACCTGGATGTAATTTAAAACAATTAAATTTATGTTCAGATGCTCTCATTTATCACACTTAATGCATGGTCCACGTGGAAAGAGCCAGGATGAGTTCCAATGTGTGTGATACCGTACTCTGGATGACTTAGCTGACTGATATACCAGTATGTTTTTTTAGATAACGTGTGAGTGAGAGAAGAGAACCTCTCACAAATCACGTTTATTATCTTTTACTGTACGCCTGTAATGCGAGTGCAGAACAGATAAAAGGAAACATGTTCACAAATACAGCGTGGGGGTTTGCTGGAAAGGCCGGGGACTTTGGACATGTGGACTCAAATCTTGGTCGCCAGTAAAGTTGCTCTCACCCCTGGGTTCACTACCGTCTTTCTTTACCGGTGTCAATGCATGGTGCTAACTGATTCGCTAACATCTCGTGGGAAACGGAAGCAGCCAAGGATTAGCATCAAATATAACAACTCTTAGGACCCATATTCAATACATCCCATATTCCTCCGAATCACTTTTATCCAGTTATCATTCTGCACCATCTCTGTTGAAGTGCCCGCCTAGCTTGCCCAAAAGCGTGATGTGTTTCATTGAGAAAGCGCGTTTAACCTGCGTTGCTCCTTGTCCGTTATCCATAAACAAGCACAGAGCTTTCTGAGCATTTCTGAGGCGGTTGGAGACGTTAGCTTCTCCACTGGACTCGACAGCGGACACGTGGGCTCACATGTGCCTCACTAAACCCCTTCACCACCCTCACCAAATTTGGGAATGTGCGCTAAATGAAAACAGTGGGGAGAGCAGATATGGCGGGCTGTGGTGCCGGGGCAGTGGAAGCAGGCTGCGAATTGTGTTGACAATATAATGAATCCAGCAATATTCTGCTAAGAAAAATATGAGAACGGCGTGGGCCATTCTCAGAAAGGGCATTTTTAGCCGATTCTACCCAACTGCATTTTTGGAGTTGTTTCTCATCACGTACCTCATGAGGTTTGCCACGAACAATTATTCCTTGCTGAATCAACCAAGCGCATTGATCCAAATGCCATAAAATACAGTGCCGTACAGTACCATAGCTTCCCTAACCTTTTTTCTTTACTCATTAAAACAGGCACAAAGTCAGATTTGTTTACAAACTCCAATGACCGTGGAGGTTAGGAATATAATAATTTGTTTAACTGGTAAACTGAACTCATAATCAGAAAGAGAAGCACAGACTCATCGAAAGCATAGACATTCACCTTTTCTCACATTTAAATAAATTATGATGAAATAACTCTGCAAAGGTATTTCCTGTTTAATATATGCAGTACCTTCCTGGAAGACATTATACAGCTGAACCAATATACATGCTCTGCCTTAGAATATGATCTCTTCAGGGTACAGGATGGGATATGTAGTAAAAGTAATGCACACACATTTGTTATGTTAACTTAATCATTTTAAATGACATAGTCAGGAATATCACAGACAAAGCAGAGAGAAACTGCTGGAGGTTCTGAAGGGGAATTTCTCATCACATGTAGTGTTGGAAAATTTTTTATTTTTATTTATGTTTTAGTATGACTGGAAGGTTTTACAACAGCAGTTCTGCTGACAGTGAGAACTGCTGTTCTGTTCTTGATAAGCTGTGTGTTGTGGCTGCAGGATCCAAGCAGTCAAATGATGCTAAAGTTGGAGGTCCCAGCCCTGGAGGGGGCACTAACAGTGAGGAAGTGCCATTAATGTAGTCAGCTCTGCAGGGCTGTTGGATGCTGGATATTGTAGTTTTACTTCACTGTCACCCTTCAGTGGAATTTGATGTTGTGGTGATTTCAGTGAGTGCCACTACGAATAAACTGAGCTCAAGACGCATGTTGTACAGCCCATACATTAAAATGTTCCATCTTAATTTAACGTAGACAGAGGATAAAATGTACTCTGTCAGAGTACGCTTTATGTGCAGTGTAAAGTCATGTTTTATATCCTAAGTTGCTTTGACACAGAACATTTTACTGGGCAAATTCTCTGTAAAAACACTTTGAGATTTCCCGAACTAGTTACTAGAGGGCAAATCTACTATAGAATCACAGTAAGAGTGGCCATCTTCAGTTATTGCTGAGCAAATGCAATAACTCTAAAACAAGTGTAACACCACAGGTTAATGAAATGTGTAAAATTGTACCAGCATATCTGAAGGCTACTAAAGGGGATGGAGATGTAAGATTAAGGCTTTCTTTTGCCTGTCCGTCCCACACCTGCTTTACCTGTTATAATCATTTTATGCAGCTGCCTTCCTTCACAGAAGATGTCCTCGTTGCACCAGGCGATGGCTGCTGCGGTTTTATAGTTAATTTTAGCGGGTCACAGGTGCAAGTGCAGAATTTACACTGCCTCCTGTTCAGGTTCCAAGCCCAGGAATCTTCAGCAGCTGAAATCACAGCCCTCTCCTGAGGTAATCTGGACAAGCCATCGACTGACTGCCTGTGGGGATTTCAGCACAGCTACGCTAAACAGCTGGAGACTAGTTCTGTCCATCCAGGTATAGGGTTTCAGAGCTGGAGACACACTCAAACAAGACCTCTTTTATATCTTTAGATGAGCCTAAAGCTGCTTTTGGGAAGTGCCAATTCTGACATTTTTTTCCCTGCTGAAACCCGGAGACTGCTCCAGACCTCCCTCCCAGAAACGGTTCTGTTGAAGCAATCACCAGACTAGACCTGAGTGACAAAAAGCCATAAATGCAGCCCGTCTTACATCAAGCCTTTCTGTGGTGGTCCTGAGAAGCCACAACATGGACATCAGCTGCACAGCGCCATCTAGTGGCCCATGCAGGTACTTAAATGATTTGATAATCTTAAAGGGAACCCCACCTGTTAAGACTTGTTGGGCTTAATATGTTGGAAATGCCCTCAACTATGGATATATGTTGTCAAAACCACACAACAGATAGACGTGCAATGCACTTTGGTAAATGACGTAAAATGGCTGCACTGGAGGTTAACTCAATTGTTTTGTCCAGCAGTTGCGGTTATTAATAGTGAAAAATATCAATACAATGCCACAGAATTTGTGTGTGATGTGATACATGAGATATCTGTGAATAGGGTGGATTCAATAAACATCTTAGTGTATTATCACGTATTATCATCAGGTATTATGCATTTAAAGTATTATCACCAGTTTAAGCTCATATCATAACGTTATTATTGATCAACATTGTATATACAACATAGATCAATAACGTTACATCAATTAAATTAATGGGAATGATGGCACATTTCAGTTTCACCAAAAACGATAGTTCGATCCATATGGTCAAGTGACTTTGAACGGCTGCTGCTAGAAAGTGCAGCTCTTTACAGCAGGCAACTTTTCTATCTCTGTTGGCATAGACGAGCAGTCGAAAGCACAGACACCATCTCTGATGCCCTACCGTTGTCATCGTTTACATTTATTTGATGAGAGCTGTCCTCGGTGCTTTCCTACTGAGTCATGTCCCACTCTGGTTCAAATCAAAAAGGCTGGACAGAAGATACTCCCAATGCTGCTCAATGGACAAGAGCAATGGAGAGACCCCTTGCAAACATTTGCCGTCACTACCCAGAGTGCATTGCGACGGTTATAACAATGCCGAAGGGTTAAAAAAATAATTCAATAACTAAAATCTTTCATCTTGTTTTTATAATTATAATAGTTATATAGTTGAAGGCATTTACACCATATTCAGGCCTACAAGTCTTAACAGGCGGCGTTCTCTTGAACACAATCCAAAGGCACATTTAACACCTGAGGGCACAATTTAACTTTTTAAAAATATGTCATGTTTTAATGGTGAAATTGAATGCTATCTATTTTTAAAGTGATACAGTCTGAGTCGTGCGCCACAATTGCATTCCATTAAAATTCTGACTGTCCTAGTTAACATGAACCGTCTTATGTGATGACTCACAGGTGGCATTGTGCCCCCTGCCCCCGTAACAGATGCTCGTTTTCTGATGCACCGTCACTAGCTCTCCACCCAGACCCACATGAAAAAGAACACAACTTCTTCACAGCTTCTGAAGAGACACAGGCTAAGAACTCACCGAGGTGCAGTTGGCACACCGCTCACACTGCAACCTGTCTCGTGGCTCAAGAAGATGGGAGGTGGTCAGACGAAGCTTTTAAAACTACGTAATTCTCGAGGGGGGGAAAAATCCCGGAAAGAGAAAGCGGAGCGTCATTAAAAGCCCGCAGATTCAGGACGCGCGTAAAAATAGCCCAATGCAAACGGTGAGTATTTCAGCGTGCGCGCGCGTAGAGATCAAGGAAGAGAGCTGCCATTTCCTGGCACCTGGCAGCACAGCGGGCCCATCTGTGAGTGGCCGCACTGACACGGGGCAGCACGGGCCTCTGGGGAGAGATTGGCCTCCGCCGCTGGCACTGGCTGTCGGACAAGGTTCCGCACCACGTGAAAACATCCCTTCCCCTCTCGTTCCGGGGCACGAGGGAGAGGACAACACAGTCTGCTACACGACAACCAAAGGAGAAAGAAAGTATTTGCTTGTCTGACTTTCTTTTGTGATTGCAGGGTTTATCATGACTTCGGTGGCTATCTTCTGCACGGCCATTATTTTAGAACCAAAATATAAATGTGTTCTATTCACATTCAGTTCACTATATAGCCACGAAACACAATTATTTCTACCTCGAAAAGTTAAATATTTATTGGAAGGCCTCAAAAATATAGACTGAAAAATCAGCTTCTTCGAGGCCCTAATCAAAGGAGTCGAATAATACATAGGAAAAAGTGTTTAGTACCATATTGGAACCATAAAATCTATTTGACATTTCCCCAATCGTAATCTCATATTATAAACATTCTGCTGGACAGTCAAACGCTTGCATTATAGGCTTAGTCGCATTTGATTGGGGCCTTGGAGAAGCTGATTTTCCATATTTGGAGCAAGGCAACCAGTTAAATCCAAAGTAAAGAATGGTTCAACAAAAAGATGTTTAACTGCCAAAACATGAAAAATACAATTTTCTATTTCAGTGCGTGCCATTTGCCATTTGTACTGAACATTGACATTGCTACTGATTATTCCCATATACTATATAAATATTTCTGTAAGAGGTAGGGCTGTGTTTTATTTTATGTATACATCTGTGCTTGCACCCAGTAAGTGCTCACGTCAAGTAAGCACTGCTGTATACATATAGAAGACATTACGGCAGCAACATTTTAGCCATGAAGAGGACCAGGTTGCAATTATAATAGTTTCATTCCTGCCTTCCCCTGGAAAAGAATCATGTTTTTATAGCTCGGTAGACCATGCCAGTGATAAGGAATGCTGGAATCTGTATAATATATAACAATACAATGATGGAAGTCAGATAAAGGCTGTGTTAATATACTCTTGATGTTAAAGAATTTATTTAAACAACCATGTGACAAAATTTAGCTATTTTGTACAAACATTGTATTTTTGAAAAACATAATTAAACCTACTTTGGGCTAACAAACCTGTGTGTAAGAATTGGTTTAGATGTATGAATTTATAAATGTGTCAGTCCTGAAACAAACGTGTTTCTACTTCTCCAAATACTTAACTGCATAGGAACAATGTAAATTCTGCACTATGTCTTGACCGGTAGTGTCACTACGTTTTGACAATAGAAAGTAAATCACCACACTGAGTACAGTCCTCATTACCCTTCAACTTTTCTGACTGGGCTGTGTCAATGACAGACATTGTTTAATAAAATAAAAAGCACCACTAGAGGGCAGCATGTCTATATTTACATAAAAGTAGTAAGCAGAGATTTGTATGTTCCACACTTTCTGCTCTTGCTGACTGTTTCAACTTACTAATTTTGTTCTCGTCCATAATTGTTTTATTTGATGTCCTTATTATGGTCGATCAGTCACATTATTTGGTATCTTTGGCCAATATGCGTCAAGTGATAATTAACAAAAACATTATTTCCTGGAAGATAGAAGAACACAATTAAATGATTGGACGGTAACAATTCAAAAATATGAAACAACAATATAGAATTATATGTTTAATGCTGAAATATGTAGTATGCTAACAAATTATTGTGTATTGTGCAAACAGACATCCCACTCATTCACAATTGAATTAAAATTTACTGTTTAACTATAGAACAGACTAGGAAAGCCTATGTATGCCATTACCTAGCATAGCGGGAATGGAACACGTAAATCAATAAAGTAATGATGGCACGATGAATGAGGGGTCTCCACAATTCTGTAGTGAAAAAAACATCATTCTCAGAGTCGGCTGCTTATATGTTGCTGATTTGAGCAGAGAGAATGAACAACAAAATCCAAAATGAGCAGTCTACACAACAACCAGACCTGACATCTGCATTCTCACGCGTAAAATATGTTATCGTGGATGGAACGACAACGCTACTTTAAATAAATAAATAAATAAATAATCTATTTTTGGGTCGCTGTGATTGACAGGCTCACGTGAATTATGAATTGTCAGCGCTAATTCGTTGTGGACCCAACAGCTATACTGCTTCTAGCGCATTACCGAATAGCGATAACGGGGTGGGTCGTAAAGAAGAGAGAACAGTTCAGCCCAAATGCCAGGACAGTTTCAAGTTAATTTAATTAAAATGTCACATGGCCTGAATCATCATTGGCGTTAAAAGGTGTCCTATTTATTTACCTCAAACTGATCGGCATCACTGTGAATGGGCTTCGAGCCTTCGCAAAATTTTTGTAGGAGTGATAAAGGGAGAGCGAGAGCGAGAGGGAGGGGACGCGGAGAAGACGCGGAGAAAGAGGGTGTGGAGAACTCCGTGCTATTGTTAGGGATAGATACCCCTGTTGATACAAACACGCTTACCAGCGCGATGGGCGGATTTCACTATGAATGATGGTCTATTTGAGGAAAGACTGGTTCAGTTCCTCGAGATGGAGTTTTTATTTTGACAAAAAACACAGACCCGCGTCTTGCACCAGACCACTCACTTTCATTATGCAGATTTTCATGACATCACAAACATATACGAGGGTACCGTTGTAACGCAGCCATATGTAGGAGCCTCGGCTTTACACGGCTCGTTTTAAGGATGCTGAAATTATGCTCGCTATGTGAAACATCCACAGCGACACCGTGCAACTGCTGTAACGTAGATTAATTGTGGAGGATCTTGTTGCTTCCTCCTTATGTCACATGCACTGTGTGTATTTCTTTTGTGGCGCCGGAGCAGCTGAAGGGAGGCTGGAAACAAAACAATAGACCGAAATGCAGAGCTGTTCTTTGTAGCCAGCTAATAACACGGACGGAAACCCACGACTGGAAAACGAACAGCTGCGACCGGGGAACACAAGAATATGGAGGTGATCGTGCACTGATTTTGTTACAGACTGGATTTACTTGGCGTTAAAATATCCTCTGAAATCAACTGGGAGAAAATATGAATTCCGCTGAAGCAGCCGAGGAAGGACCTAACGATTCAGACACGGACGCGTTTTTCAAAACAGGTAGGATGATATCAAAAGCTGTGTTTAACCCCGAAACAACTTGTATCCGTTTGGCAGCCTTAAGTCATTGTACACATTGTGCGGAATTATGCACGACAAAGGATGTAGAACTCCCTGCATTAGTCCGTGCAGTAGGGTAGCGGAGCTCAACCATTGTTTGTGTCATTGTTGAACATCACCAGTGTCAGAATCTTTTCCATGCCCGCTAGGTTAAAAATCGGGTTATTCAAGGCTTCCTTCGGGAGACAAAGATATATAGAGAAGCATAAAGAAACTGGAAAACCCAGCCTTCTCAGTGGCATTACCAAACATACATATTCCGTGAGTTCGTACCACGAATGTTTTTTCTTATTCTTCTGTGTAACTAGATAAAACAAATACACAGTGGCATCATTATTTACACAATAACTGAAAAAAAACTAATAAACTAATGCATGCTATCTCCTGCCTCAGTTTGACAGTTGCATATTCTATTCACTCCGTGTCTACTAGCAGATTCGGGCACAATGTGGTGATAATAGCAAATTCTACACATTAGTATCTTGCTACAGTAAACTGTAAGATGGAGTACCACTTTTCAGATTCTCCAGACAATTAAGTCTTATTCTGTTCTAGGCCAATGTTTTAGTCCATACTACTCAACCCCGTTTAATATAGAACTTGTCATTTAAATGTGTAGTATGGCTCTCTGTGCTGTTGTCGGGCCCAATGTTATTACTAGCATCTTTACTGGTTGTTGTGTGAATGGTTTATTGGGTTTGAGGCTTGTAGCACAAGAAATCTTAAGCATCCACACTACGGTCTGTCTTATCAGGGTGTTACATCTGTCTGTAACGTCATGTCACGTATATTTCAGTTTTATAATGCTAATTTAAAATAACAATGCATTTATGGACACTGTCATTTTGTTGAGAAAAGTCAAATGGAAGACAGGAACCCCACAGAACCAGTGAAAGAGACGGAACAAAGAGGCGTGCCGGGCATCGCGGGGTATTTAATGCGAGGCCAGTCCACGGGTGACTGCGCCGTTGCTTGGGATGAGTGTGCCTACCCCGGGCAGTGGAGCTTTGTCCCACTATGGCACAGGGCTGCTTCAGGACAGGCTATGGCTCTCACCCCCCCCCCCCCCCCCCCCCCCCCCCCCCCCCCCACAAGCCTCCCGCTCCTATTACTCTGCCTCCCCCCCTTCCCATTCGCACCCCACCCTCCAGGCGTGCCGCCGCAAACCGGCGCTAACCGATGCGGCGTTAACTTCAGTGGCCGAATACCTGCGTTTCATCCAAAATGCATATACATTACAGATGTGAATCACAGATACGAAAGTGAGAAGCGGCTTTCCGCTGATTCAGATGGAAATATGATTTTTTCTATTTCTGATTTCATTAATAGGCTTCCTACAGAACAAGGAGTGGTTTGTGAGATCTGAATAAGGAAGGTCATATTTGAATGGTCTGTTCTTTACAGGAACCGGTGTCCTTGCACTGATTCCGACTCATTTGAGGGTGTGGGAGGGGGCTCATTTGTTGAACTCGGAGCAGATTTATGCAGGGAAAGAGGATGTTGATAGGAAAGAAGAATCAGAAAACATTGTCTCTGGAGTCAAGGTCTGTGCAGCTGGGCTGCTTTAAAAAAAAAAAAAAAAAACAATTCTGGTGGAACATAAATGACCAGATGGCAAGCCGCATTTTAAAAAAGCCAATGGCAAGGAGTGTGGCATTGCCATGGAGGGGCAGGGCTGGCCGTCTCCCGTGGTTCCCGGTCACCCGACGCGCTGATGCAGATTGGCGAGCGCTGTACCCCGGAGAAACGGGGCCGGGGCCCGCTCTGGGGCCCCCGCTTCTTCCGCGGCGCTAATCGGGAGCGGCTGTTTGCCCCACAAAGATATACATCACACGGCTGAACGAGCAGCCATCCATTCATAACGGCGCGCTGAAAGCCGGGGTAAAGTGCTCGTATGTGCCCGGCGCTGCCAGAGATACCCCCGGCCTGCCTATTCAGGGCTCGGGGGTGGATTAACCTCCAATACAAACTTTAATTCCCTCCCCCCCCGATTGTAGTGTTTAGCCACACTTGCACACGCGGCCTTTGGGCCTGCCCTCCAGGCTTGTCATTCATACAGAGCTCAGCCCTGAGAATGGCGGATTTGCCCTTTCCTCCGGGGCGCGCTGCTATTGGCCAGAGTGAGCGGCGGCTATTATCGCAGGCCGTGCAGATGGGCCTACCGCTACCGCTACTGCTGTTTTTTGTTTTTGTTTTTTAGCCTTAGTGGCGCGCTAAGTCTTTGCATCCTCGGCCCGGGTAATAACTCCAGGGAGATTGGCAGCGGCCGGCTCCCGGATCGATATCTGGGTTGCCTCAGCCCCCCGCTGTCTTCGGGAGGCTTTTCCCGCTGAGTGATGCGCGGCCCAGTGAAATCTGGCAACCCGGCGGCGGAAGCCGACTGGGTCTCTTGGCAAAGTGTTTACAAGGAGCTCATTAACCTAATGAATTCATTACGTGATTAGACTTTTGGCCGAAGGCGGTTTTCCCTGCATCATCGCAAAGTCGACCTCGCGCTGAGGGCGGAGCGCGAGAGTGGGCGTCGGGGTCCTGTGATGTTTTCGATGGGGTGTGTCTCTTCGGTGCGGGGTTCGTTCATAATTGAGACGCAGGACCCCCCCCCCCCGGTGCCAGCCATGGCTGTGGATTCAGTGACACATTGTGAGGGCTCCTCAGTGTGTTGGTTCAGCTGGTTTGGTTTTCGTGCCCCTGAGGAGCCGGTCTGTGTGGTGACCTCAACTTTCAGACCCCAGTGCTGCTTGTGATAAGAGAGGACGCCATTTCTCCGGTACCCGCACATGTGTGTTCACTCTACATTTTATTTGTCTTATTAGTCATTTAAAGCAAGCCCAAGTTGCCCAGGTTACATCATTCTAAATCCTGGTACTTTAAAAAAAAAAAAATGAAAACAAGACTAGTTGAAGGTAGATGACTTAATATGGACACCAGGGTGTGACAGATGTTGCTGCACATGTGGTTACTTGGAGGCTTTCTGTCTCAGTGACGGTGTCTGTGTGATGTGTGTGACTCTGCGGTGTGAGCAGGGGAGAGTGAGAGTCCTGCGTGCCTACGTGCAGACCAGTCCAGGGAGAAGCAGTCCCTAAGTGCTCCCTTTATGGGGATTCCCTCTGTCTCATTTACTTTAGTCTGTTGTTTTGTCTGTGGGCTCCTCAGGGTGCTAATCTCGCTAGCTCCCTTTGCGTCGCTGGGTTTTTCGGCAAAGTGGTGCAGGGTGAAACGGCGTCTCCCGGGCACATCGGCGGCGCGGTACGCGGGCGAGGGATCGCGGACGCCGTTCCGAAATCGGCGCGGTCGCCCGGGAGACGCCGCGGATGGAGAACGCCGCAGATCGAGCGCGTTCCTCTCCAGCAGGGCCGCGAGGCAGGCTCCAGCGAGACGGGCCTTGGCTTTGGGCCCACGCTGGGCGAGCAAAGCCCCGCCCCCTCCTGGTACCGCGACGGCTGCTCCGCGAACCGTGGCCCTGCTGCTTGAAACCGGGAAAAGGGGGGTGGGGGTTTGGGAAGGGGGTGGGAGGGGGGGCGCAGGGACAGAACAATAGGACCCGATTCCCCACTGTCACCCCCGGAACAATGGCACTGCCGACGCCACTCCCCCCCACCCCCCTGGTGGGAGCGTGCTCAGTCTGCGCCGCACCACGGGCCTGGCAGAT
Organism: Anguilla anguilla; assembly: GCF_013347855.1. Taxonomy (NCBI): domain Eukaryota; kingdom Metazoa; phylum Chordata; class Actinopteri; order Anguilliformes; family Anguillidae; genus Anguilla; species Anguilla anguilla. Next base: position 7,546,348 of record NC_049215.1, on the reverse strand, counting down.
GGCTAATTGGACAGCAGAAAGCACCGAGGTAACTGGGGAGAGAGTGAGGGAAGATTTGTGGGGATTATTGAGTCATGATCTGACACAGAGGAGTGGGGGAACGGGGAAGTCCCTCTCTCTTAAAAAGCAGCAGTCTGGAACTCCTTAAAGTCTAACCATATGCCACTTTTGTGGAAGGGGGTAGTTAGGCTGGGAGGGTAATGGAGTTGGATCTTATTAGCTGAGCTAGCTCATCCATTACTACAACGAAGGCTTTTAGAGAAATTGATAAAACTGCTCCCGCAGGACATACGTGTATTCAGCATTACTGCTCGTCCCCTGGAAATCCGTTTTTATTTTTATAATGTCGTGATTGAAATTTTTTGCGCATTTTATAGCCGAATGTGTACGTTTATAACGCACGCACAATGACTTCATAAAGGCTTATTGCTGTGGTTGTGGGGCGAGAGGAAACTCAGTCTCTTTGCTTTACTCTCAGTCGAAACAGTGCAGCAGATGTGGCTGAATTTTTAAGTGATGGGTAGTTGACAAGAAGGGAAATGTCTAGGTGCTAAAAAAGGCTATCCGATAACAAAAACACAAAGGGAGAGCAGCCTCTGATTTGCAGCAAACATTTATTGGAGTAAGGAAGGCGTGTAACTCAAAGAGTTTATATGAGTGTGGCCACTCAAAAAGCAGGTCACAGCTGACTAGCACTGGCTAGTAATGTGCAGGAGCTGGAAACGAGGCTAATCTCTTCATTGTATTTTTGAGTGTTTTCAAAGGGTGCGTCTAGCTGTGACCTCATGATTCACGCCTGGCGTGCTTCTCCTTATAGTTTGAGTGCTGTGGATGTTTTATGGAACCAGGGCAGGTTTCTTACTGTGTGTGCATTTCTCTTGAGGATTCGTGTTTCAACAGTTTAATTTGGACTCATTTAAATCTGGGTTTAAAACATGATCACCAGTTCATTCTTAATATTGTCAGCGATTAATCAGCATTGTAATTGTTTGACGCCGCTCACCTTAATTATTAAAGACAAGCCTCAATTATTTCTCAGTGAAGCAGATACAGGGAGGGCAGCTGTGTGATTTGTACTGCTGCGTTACCAAAATTTGTCCAAGGTGGCTGTGCGAGCTCAGCTCTTTGAACTTTGAACTGTGTTTATAAAACACAGGAAGTGTAAATCTGCTGAGACTTCCTGCTTTAGCCTCTCTATGAATGATTCCATGTCCCCCGTATAAACTCAAATTGGCATAATCCACAAGGGCCTTGCAGGTTGTAGGGAACTCTGTGGCAAGCCTTCATGATGTTCATGCGTAGTGAAGATTATAGCAATACAGGCTTCAAAAGAAGACAAGGAGCATGGCTAAAGTCTCGATAATGTGTGTTCCAATTGTTGGCATTAGAATTAAACAGATTTCAGAGCTTAATGCACCACAGACCTGGACTAGAATGCACTTGAAAATAAATAAATAAATAAAGGGTCTATAGGGTCCCCAAAATGAGTCATAAAGATTAAAGGACTGGGTTTGTAACCACAAGGTTATAGATTTAGTGCCCAGATGCTGTGCTCTTCATGAAGGAAGTAAACCTGAATTTCTTCAGTGAGCAAGGTTTAAGATGTGCTTCTGCCAATCGAACAAAGAATGATGTGACCGAGATTCGTGATTGGTGAATAATACCGGTTTTCCGAGTCTTTTCATTCCCAGTTAACGGTGGGCTTACAGCAAAAGGACAAACATGCGGGGTTTTCCCAGCGCTTCCATTGTTTTTTGACCTTATAAAGATCATATGGTCGTACGCCAATAGCTATTGATCTTCGACGCAGCTCCTCCGTTTGAGCAGATGGAGCCAATGAGAGGCCTCGTGTTATAATGACAAGGCGGCGCAGAGTCAGGAGTAAACTCATTACACCGGGGTCAAGCGTGCCGTTGCCCCTTCTAAAAGTCCAATTAGCCACTCATACCATTAGTGTGAGGACCGGGGGGAGATGACTCTTGAACGGGGGGGGGGGGGGGGGTATAAGGGCCCAGGCTCGTAAGTCAAGCGCAGCGCTGCTGAGTGTGTAAAGATTACAGGCTCCGGTCTGAGCGCCTCTTACTCGCTGTTTGTAAGTGTTCCTCCGGGGGGAAGGGCTGCTGCTGGCTGATCTGCGCTGGCCAACATGGTGACTCAGGACTGAGGTCACTGGGGTGGCAAGATCTGGGGACACACCTCTCCCCTTAGAGAGAGCGAGAGAGAGAGAGGGAAAGGAAGGAAGGAAGGGAGGGAGAGAGAGGGAGCGAGGGAGGGACGGCGAGGGAGAGAGAGAGTGACAGAAAGAGGGAGAGAGGGAGAGATGGTTGGGGAGAGAGACAGAGAGAGATGGAGGGATGATGAGGTAGAGAGATAGGGAGGGAGAGAGAAAAAGAGAACGAGAAAGTGGGAGAGAAAGAGGGATTCAGTATGAAGAGGGGGAAGCTAAGAGGCTTCTTAGAGTCCAGGGCTCAAGGCAGTCTCCTCTGATGGCAGCCTGTATTACTGGTGGGAACAGGAAGTCTTAGGGGTAATAACGTTGAGTACAAAGCTGCTTCGATATGAAGGCTAAATGGAATTGGAGATACTAATGTTATTGCAATGAAAAGCTTAGCTTGCTCTTTTTCTGTGCTGTAATAATAATAAGCAAGGCATCCTTATCCCTGACTGGGGTGGTCTGTCAGAGGTGGAGCTTCTAATGCCCATCAACATAAGGGGGGTGGGGTTGGGGGGGGTGGCAGTGACTCAGAGTCAACCACAATGTCACATGGGATAGAGTGTGAGAGCGCCCTTCAATATTTAATGTCCTGTTTGCTTCGGTCCCGGTGTATTCCTGCTGTGTTCACTGATATGTGAAGTAAAAAGCTTCACGCTTTGGGCCATGATGCACTGCACACGGAGCGCCATGAAAATGAGGGGGTATTTATGTTAACCACATCAGTGCTTTTTTTTTCTCTTGTGCGTGAGCGTATTTCATGCAATTCACAAGGGGATGCTTACTTACTCTGTAAATATACTATAACAGACCCCAAAGGTAACGCTTGCTTACATTTGGTGCTCAGAGTTAAAGATGAACCACACAGAGGTTGGATTGAATTCCATTGCTGTCGGTGTTTTGTCTTGTTTAGGGGTGCGCAGAGGTCAAGTTTAGCACAGTGCCAAGACACTGAGAAATGGCCAAACCCTCCTCCCTAAAATTCAGGTTGCATGTCCTGGAACCCTGCGTCTCCCACAGTCTGTGCCTTAGCACGCAGTAGCGTGCAGTAGGGCGTGCAGTAGGGCGGTCTGAACGCAAGGTCGTTTACACGCCCTGTGGCGCGTGCGTTCATGGTACAGAGCCAGAGGGGCGACAGACGCACTGCGGAGGGGCGGCGACCTCGGGGGTTAAACTTCGCTCCTGAACGGCGGGGCCGGACCGCGCGGTGGAGTGGAGAGGGGGCGGCTCACGCTGCGTCCAGCATGCGTCCTGGAGCGCGGGGGGGGGGGGGGGGGGGGGCGGGGGCGAGGCACGGACGCCGTCACGCTCCGGCGAGGGCTGCCGCGCCAATGCTTTCCGAGCGGCGTGTTTCGCCGGAGCCCAAGCGCGGAGGAGGCGAGGGTGGGGGGGGCGGAGAAAAACACAGCGCGAGAGGACCCCGGGAGAGGCGAGAGACCGTTTTCGCTCCCCTCGCCCCGCTCCTCCGGGCCGATCCCGCTGACAAAATGGAGGGCGGAGAGGTCAAGTTTAAAGACGCTTTTAGGCTGAGTTGTGTCAGCCTGTAATTTCAGCCCTCCATCGTCTGTGTGTTTTTTTTTTTTTTTTAACCCTCCGGAGCGATGCTTTTCGCGCGCGGTTCCGCCGAATGCAGACCGTATTAAATAGGTGACAAGTGAAGCGCTAGGGACGCGTGCCAAGTAGCCGAGGGCGAGGGTACAAGCAAGGCGATAGCGGAGATGGGAGTGAAACGACACGCGTCGTCTCCAACCGCTGCGGTCTCAGGACTGCGATTACGGTCCCGTTACTGTGACGACCAGCCCGAGCGGCGAGGAGGCGGTGCTTTCCCGGAGACCCCCCCCCCCCCCCCCGCGCGCGCCGCTCCGAACGGCGAATGAAAAAAAGCCATTGTTCGGGCCTCGGCCTCAGCCGTGGAAAGCATTAAAATTATATAGCGCGGCTCCCTAATTTCACTCCCCAGGGGGAAAAGACGAAATAATGGAATCATTGTCCGTGCTGAGCTTACAAATTCCCATTTTGGATTAGTTTACTTAATCCAAACCATCCGGCGTCGTTATTATTTATTTATTTTTCTTAAGGTTTATAACGGCCCGTTCTCACGGAACGGAAAGCGTCTTTTTCTCTCGATCGGGGGAGTTGGCGGTTGCGCGGCGACGCGGCCCCCGTCCTGTCGCTTCGTGCGTCTTTATGAGTTCGGGAGCTTCGTGAGCCTCCCCGGGAACGGCCGTCCGGGACGAGACGAAGACGAAGACGAAGACGAGGAAGGCTCTCGCGACGCGCCCGCCTTATTAATGGCCCATCCTCGGCACCGCGTTTGATGTGAAACCGCGCCGTGTAAATGTACCGAGCGCTTCGGTCCCCACGGCTCGCTCTCTCTCTCTCTGATGTGGACCGGGGTGCTGTTCCTCATTTGCTTGGGGGGTGGTGGTGGGGATGTGGGAGCGGGGGGGGGGGGGGGGTGGAAAGGGAACAGAGGGGGGGAATGAGCTCATTGATGAGCAGGCTTCTCTCCGCGGGCCCGTTCTCCCTGTTTTATTAGCGCACGGCGGCGGAACGAGTTCTCCTGGCCCGGGCCGGAGGCCGAGCGGTGCGTCACACGTGGAAGCGGCCCCTGCGCTAGGCCCAGCGGGGAGCGCGTGTGCGCCGTAAATCGCTTCGTTGCCTGCGATTACAAGCGCGCACGGCACGGCGCGTCCCCTAATATCTCCCTTATATCGGCGCGCTCGCTCTACATAGTTCCTCGCTGCACAATTCCACCGTGGGACCGTTTAGCTCAGCGAGAGTAAAGCAGGAGAGGGAGTTAGTGACTAATAGCATCTACCGACAGAGAGCCCTCTCGAAAAAATCCGGGTCTGTGGCATCTGGCACCCACTTCCACCGATGTGTTGGTCCGTGACACCGGCCGTCCAATGAATGAATCATTTTCTGAGTGGGATTCTCTGACCTGGTTTCTGGTACTAGGCTTTAACCCTTTCAGGTGTGAGATCACAAACACGCGATTAGAATGTTCTTAACTGAACATTCTAAATGGTGATGTCACAATCAGTACTGCTAATTAAAAGCAGCAGAGTTCTAGAACACTGACTTTTTTTTTTACACTAGAAATTCCAAAAAAAAAAACAAAAAAAAGAAAACTCTCCTGTGGTTAATGAGAGCTGGAGAAACGTGCGGACTGCCGCTGAGCGTGAGCGGAGCGGAGCGCTGGGGAGAACATTCCGGGTCTTCGCGGTTGAGTTATCCGCCCCGAAGCTGCCGATGCAGCTGCCGAAAGCCACGCTGCGCTGCGGCGCTGCGCAGAGGAGCCTGTGGCCCAGGCGCAAGGCGGAGAGAGCTGCGCTCTGTGGGGGGGGGGAACTCTGAGTAAGAGCTCTGAGATACATTAGCAGGTAGAGTTATGCGTGTCTGCCTCACAGAGCTCGGCGAACCGCTGGAGCATATTGGAGGAGGGTTTTTAGCAATGTCACCGACCGTATGTCTGGAAGATGGAATTACAGACGCTCAGGGATTACAGTTGCACTCCCGAAGAGTGCGTGGCCAAATTCAGCGCCTCTGACTACTAATACCCATATATGTGACCTTACTGGAAACATCTGGAGAAACGGTTCATTGGGGAACGTTCAGATCATCACAGCTGTACAAAAGACCTTAGTCCCATGTAGAAAAACGACAGAGGGAATTGGGGCGCTACCATTAACGGCTGCCTCTACAGACAAGTGAAGGGCGGTTAGACTGTTTATAACCTGAGGCCGAATCCTCTGACATTCTGTAGTAGAACACTTTTTTTTTTTTACTTTACTTTAGGATTGCATGGATTTATCACTGGACAGAAACTTGTGAGGAAAAACTGTTCTTCGTTGTCTGGTCTGGGATTTTTTTAGTGCCTTATGGTGTTTTTCGGTGAGGTGGCAGATGAGGTCCTCTCACTGCGGCTCGAGCGCGGTAACAACGTTTGCCGGTTTGGTGAACCCCCGCAGCTGCCGGATTAAGGAACACGGCACAAGCCTGGCGAAGGCCGTGCCAAGGTAAACAACATCCTCTAAACGCAGGAGGTCCGAGCACGGGCGGTAACGTGAGTCAGGCGAGATTTAAGGGAGCTTTGACCTGTGGTTTTTCTGTCTAATTCAGTCTGTCGGACTGAGCGGCTCAGCCCCTCCTCTAAATCAAAGCTGTGATGTAAGTGTTCGGTAATGCTGACAAAAGGCAACAAGGTATCAGAATGACATAATTCACTCTCCCCCAGCCATTAGGTATATTGCTTTAGATGGGAGCCAGGGAGAAGGACACTCTTTGTTATCTAGCCAGTGACTCTGTTTTCCTTCCCTATTTACTTAATTCGTGGAATCTGGTTTGTCAGTGTGCTAATTTCCCAGTTTGCGGTAACGAGATGATCAATTACCTCGACACCGTGAAGAAACCAGTGGGATGACTGCTTAACGAGAGCTAATTACTAATCTCATTGTACAGCCTGGGCTGACATCTTGTGACTGTTGGACAAATTACAGGCTGGTGGGTGCACCAGAGGCACCATCACTCCTTAACCCAAGCGAATGAACGGGGCTACGATTAGGGAACGCATGAAGGCACACAGCTGCATTCTGTGAGCTAAGTAGCATGACTGCATGGACACCATAATTCAATTTGGCAATATGGGAGAAAATAAAGCACACAAATAAGTCATGTTACATGTTATACATATTATGATTTAATTTTTTTAAACATTTGTTTTCCACACTAAGAAGTTTAAGCTAATTGAGTGTGAATGTGTGTTTTGGGTGTGTGTGTGCATGCGTGTGTGTGTGTGTGTGTGTGTGTGTGTGTGTGTTTGTGTGAGGAAGACGAGAGGGAGAAGGAGAGGGAGAGAGAGAGAGGGAGTGGGAGTGGGAGAGAGAGTGAGAGAGAGTGGGAGAGGGAGAAGGAGAGATCACATGCTGGTTTTTCACATTCAGAAATGGCAGTAAAACCATCCTGCTGTTCTTTCTTTTTCCTGTGAGCTTGAATGCCCCTTAGCAGCTGCAGAAGCGAGCCAGAAAACGGTCTGTCGAAAAATGGGTAATGGGCGATTGTGGTTTCTCAGCTCCACTGGTTAAACTCAGTAAGAGGCTTGTGTGGATGTGAAGCCCCTTCCCGCTGATACTGCGTTCCGCGGTTTAAGAGGGCTGGACGGCGCTGGCGTGTGCGTAGCGTGGACGGCCGGAAAATGCAGCGTAGCCGCTGACTCTCTGTATGAAGGGCTTCATTTTCCCCCAGTCCTCCTGGCCAAGATGAGGGAGAAAGCATTCCTGTTAGCCCTGCCGCTAGTAAAGCTGTACTGCACTGCACAGCAGCGTTCCCATCCCCTTGTGGGCCAACATCACGCTACTAAATACCTCTAACACGGTAGCTATTTTCCCATTCTTTTCCCCTTGAATGAAAATCACACCCTTCACAACTGCACTTTTTAATGGGGCTTGGAACAGTGTTAGCTGAGTAAGCTGTGTTATTTAGAGGTATTTTTGACTTGTGCAAATTGTGTTTAAAAGCAATGTCACTGGCAATTGAAGCGGTGCTTCTAATTGGGTCGGCTGTATCTCAGCTTTCTTGCGGTTATTCTTGGTACAGGCAGATCCGTAGTAGAAAATGGGCTCTAGACCTTAAACCACAATTGACTAAACAGATTGTGTAAAAGGTGCATCTGTAGTAGATGCTGGTCTGAAATACCCTCATTGCTGAAACCAAAAAAATACAAAAAAACAAAAAACAAACTCGGCTCACTAACCAGTGTGGGTAAAACAGAGGCAGAAAATTAATAATTTATCATTACATTTCAAATATGAACAGAATTGGTTACGCTGGTCAGTCTGGGTTCCCTGTGGTTCATTTTACATCACTTGGTTAAAGATGATAAGTTTCAGTAAATTATGACACTTAACAGCTGTGAACTGATTAATCAATTAGCATGTCATATTTGGGAATAGACCCTTCTGTAGTCTGATTCCACAGAGTATTGTAATTCAGATTTTTATTCAGAGTTTTAATGTACATTCAGTCCAAGTTGAGGTTGGGGCTCCAACAGCAATCTTCAAGTTCAAGGAAACTCAGAGCTTTGAGTTGCAATGGGCAACTTTTTTCAAAACAGCAGCACTTCCTAGAAACAGGTAGGTTCCTGCAAAGCTCTGATTTTTACATAAGCATTAGTTTTGGGTAGCAGTGGTCTTTATACAAGGTGACTTATAGTGTGTATTTTACATATTTATACAGGTGGAAATTTTCTGAGGCAATTCAGCTATATTGCCTTGCTCAAGGGTACCATAGCGTGGTCCCAGCTGCATTTCAGACCTGCAGTTTTCTGGCCTCAAAGCACTGTTCCCTTACCCACAATGCATTGCTGCCCTGCTCTCACAACTGAAAACAGCAGCTGTTTGGAGAAATAAATATTTCACCTATTTCCTGTTCAGAACAAAAAACCTTTTTAAAAGCATAGTCTACAGTATATTGTGCCTGTTATTATTGTATGATCCTATGTTTCCTCTTTATAATTTGTTCTTTTCTGCAAAAACTTGGAAGAATCAGTTGGGCAGTCGGGCAGCAGTGCTGCGTATTTGAATCTTAGATGAGACCTGGCTGAGTGAAGCACTCATCCCATAATGCATTGCATCTGTAAACAACCAAGTTTGTGTCTGTATCTGGATGTTGTGAAATGAACTATGCACAGTATGTTGTTTTGGTTAAGCCCATCACCTTAGAAAATAAATCTTGGTCGTCAGTTTTCAGTGTTTTTCGATAGTATATTTGTTTCCCTAGTTAAAAAAAAAAGTTCCCTGGGTATTTTACACAATTCAAAATAAACTGCTGCTTAACACATAGCTCATGCTTCTGGATTGACCAGTTTGTCCCATAATATGATGGGATTTAATGCTGGCAGCGTAATGATTTTCCACTGTTATCTGATTGGGCACAAGTCCTTCTCAGGACCTCGTATTACGTAGGATAAGGTAACACTCCCAGGCCTTCCCACTGATTTTGGGGGGGATTTTGAATCATTCCAGGCCCAAACAGAAAGGGTAGAGTCACTAGCACTGGCAATTCTTCTAAATGGCCTTTACTTACTGTGGAGTTCATTTTTACATGACCAGAATATGATCTGTAATTACCAAATGTGATATAGGTTAGCACGCAAAAGTCACCTCAATCCTTTCTCTTGGGAAGGTGAAAATATGCGAGCTGTTTTTTCCCCTGTCAAACGGCTGCAGTAATGACTGCAGGATGTTATCCAGTTCTGAGATCCTAATAGAGATCTTTCAGTCAGGTACTCTATAAAGATGAATGGTAGGTTTTGGAAAACATCTCCAGGTCACTGCGGTTTAATGAGCTTTTCCTCTCAGGGTCAAGCACTGACGGGAAAAGCAGTTACTTGGAAAGAGCATGTTTTGTAAAGAGCAAAAAAAAAAAGAAGAAACCATTGAAACTTATCTAAATGATGCATTGATATGAAGAGCAGATGTCCCGACTGTCCTGATTTAGCCCAATTCTTATTGGGGGACAGTTTCTGCTGGAGTGCGGTGGGATTAAAGAGTTTCATTGGCCAGTCAAAGGGATGGGGAGGAGTCCTCAGAAAGGTGCTTCCTCGTGTCTGGTGTACACAGTACGCTCGCTACCCGGTTCCAACACTGAATGCCTTGGTGTTGTGGCTTTCAGTCTAACAAGTCACCTGGGACTCAACTTTCCCAAATAAAAACAGATGGTTTGAGGTGGTAATTTGAGGTACTACCTAGCTAGCTGTTCGTCGGGATGTGTGAGCAGCCATGTTTTTTTTTTCACGTACATTTGCATATCCATCAAAACAGCAATCAAGGTGTAATGCAGCAGACAGCTGGTGTCTGTCTGTTTAGTTGTAAGCCGGCTAACTCGCTCTCGCTGCGTTTGAAATGAAACGGCAGTGATGGATTTGACACTGCGAGTCATGAATATTTTTTATTTTCCCTCAGTGTGATTAGTGGATCGCTTCTGCCTCTGGCTTGATGTCGTTTTGATCTCCGCAATCACAATCCGTCACATCTCACTCTGATCCAGTCACGAAAAGTCAGGTTAATGGAGAGAAGCAATCAGAGCGCAGATACAGTAAACTGTAGAGGAGCCATAGACACCTTATGCCATTACGTCATCTGCGAGCAGTCGCGTCTTCTGGTGTATATTACACCGCTTCACAGATTGTAGAACTGTGTAAAGTGTTTCTGTTTTCTTCCAGGCTGTCAGCCATTTTGAATAAGCTGGTAGCGCCCCCAGGCCCTGTAGTACTGAAGCAGATACATTGCCACAACACACTGAGCTTTGATTGCAGGTTGTCCTCACAGATGGCATTCATAGTCGTTGAGCACATCCACGCACTATAGAGCCCAAAGGCATCGTTTCTGTACCAGATCTAACCAGGGAAAACAGAGCCCATTGCTGTCTGAGACCATTTAAAAGCTGTCGCCGCGGCAATGGGCAGATTGTAATTAGAGCCATTCTTTCACCTCTATAGAGACTCATTTTACTGTGGATAAGGATGCCTCCTCTGTCTGCTTCCTCACCATAGACGCTATTAGTCTTCTGAGCCCTCTGCGTGAATGACATTAAATTACATTACAGGCATTTCGCTGACGCTCTTATCCAGAGCGACTTACAAAGTTTTTACATAGCATTTCCATTGCATCCAATTATACAGCTGGATATATACTGAAGCAATGCAGGTTAAGTACTGTGCACAAGGGTGCAATGTCCTACCCAAACTGGTGATCTTTAGGTTAAGACCTGTTCCTTACCCACTATACTACACTGCCACCCTCAGCATTGTTCACGGCTGCATGTTTGCTGGCTCTCTGCGAGCCCCAGTAGCCCACGGCCCAAACCAGTGCCGCTGTGGGAACCGGGGAGCCACAGAGCCGGTTTTTACGTGACTGATTTCAGAGTGACATCGTGCCACCGCTGGTGGTGTTGGGGTTAATGAAGCTGGTCTTTTCTGTGCCACATTTCTTAAAGGAAAATTAAGATTTATCTGAAATAACGCAATCTGGCATGTTACCCTGCAGGAAGCTAAATATAGCTAAATGAAAAATGCATTATTGTAAAGATGGCCTATGATAATATAAACAATATATACATTTACATTATGGGAGGCAAGGCTGGGAGAAGACTTTCCTTATTTGACTTTGCTACTGTGCTGCTCAGTGGGGATTTTAGGAGTCTTAACCTCTTGCCTGCAGTCACAAGTCTCATTTGCAGGTGACAGATGAAGCAGTGCCAGTCTGAAGCCTTGTCTGTCCAGTCAGACTTATGTCAGACTTTTATGTGTGGCCGGTATCGATTCCCGTCTGAACCTAGCCCAACATAAATCTGCACTTCCAATGCGCTCTTCAGTGACCGGCACCAAAGCAAGCTGTGTCTTGTTGAAAAGCTGTGAGTTTATTTGCTTTCGAAAAACTTCAGCAATGTGCTGTGGAAACATTGGATGAAACTTCTCACTCTCACTCACAGTCAATTACTGAAAAATGTTCGCTATGCCATCTCCCAAATGAAAGCAGCAAAATATATTCCAACAAAACTCCAAGCAGCGGGGAAGGAAATTTTACTCTCGATACAGATGTTCAGCTTTTCGCTCTAATTGTTTACTGTGCAGTTTATTCGGTCATTTATTCTAAATGTACCTGCAACTGCAAAGCAGTACGTTTCAACAGTGTACTTTTTCTTTCTTTTCCTGTTGTGCTGAGACGTATGAAACACGGCCGGTTTTTGCTCTCTGCGTTGGGTTTGTGCCTTCTCCAGGCGGTCTCCGTAATTACAGCTGACACACAAACCGCGAGAGGGAAACGTGAAGGACAATCGAAAAGCCTTGTTTCTGACATGGCTGGGTGTTTGGAAATGCGCGAGGGTGACTGTTTGATGACAGGAGATTGATGGCTTTGCATTATGGAAGCTCTTTAGAGAATGGTCTTTTTTTTTTGCATGTGCGCTACGCCGCGAGCGCTGCCTAGCAACGGAGCCTCCGAGGACCCGATGTGTCGAGGCTCGTGTGACCCGTCAGCTTCCCGATGAGCACGCTGCTGGCTACGGTGTCCGCGTGCGCTTTTTTTAAAAACGGAAAACCTAAAAACCAAAAACATCGTTTGTCGTTGACACTCGGGCTGGAAATGGAAATTCACACCTCCAAACCGGAGATGCCTATCCCAGCATGCCCCGCTTGCTCCCATTGCCAGGGACGGCCACTGCCTTTCGAAGAGTCGAGATCTGCACGAAGGCTCAAGTGAAATGTGGGAAGCGGCGAAAAAATTTGCGCTGGTGGCAAAAAAAATCGAGGAACCGCCAACCGCTTTCTACCCAGAGTACAGTACATGCAGAGCCTATTGACGCTAGGCTCCCTACTGAGTGAACCACATCCCTCCCGGTCTTGCCCAACCCCATTAAACCTGGTCTTGTTCCAGAAACTTCACACTGCAGCAGGAGGCTTTCTGGAAGCTCCACTGCTGTGTTATTTACACACTGTCCCGAGACTAGCTGCGAGAGGTACAGTAAGGCCTGTAGAGGGACTGAGATGATGACTGTGAGGTTTGGATGTTCCTCTGGCCGTGGGGAGTGTGGGTAGGGCTGTAGTCTTAATTAAGTGGAGGTTAATTTTCATTTCGATGTGTGAAGGTGGGGTAGGAGGCCTTGTAAACTGGGGTCTGCCCTCGCATAATGTGGAGGCTACCACACTCACCTTCCTTCGTTCTGCTGCTGTCTTGCTGTTTGTTTTTCTGTGTGTGGGGGTGTGGTGTTTGAGATTCCCACCTGGGGCCTGACAACTGCATGGCTTTCTCTGCATCACTGACTCCGCCTTACAGATTCACATTATATTACTGTCCAAAGAGAGATGCCCGAATAATGAGATGTGTGCCACTGAAAAGTGAGGAGCAATGGTGTGTGTGTGTTTGTGTGTGTGTGTGCATGCACGTGTGTGTATGCATGTGCATGTGTGTGTGTGTGCATGTGTGTATGCATGTGTGAGTGTGCATGAGAGAGAGAGAGAGTGAGAGAGATTATGCACAAACACACTAAAGCACAAAAACACATTTTTACAATAAACCGTGTTATAAAGTACTGCATATGCAGTCTATCTGCACAGTTGGAATGTTGGAGGTGTTCTGTGTTCTGTGCCTCTTCATTGCTCTTGGCAGAAAGAGCTGTGTGTGGAGATTTAGTGCCAATAAGCTGTGTGATGTCATGCCAGACTAAGTGTAGGTTAACTGCTGACATGCTAAAACTGTTTGCATGCAGCATGCATTCATTACTGATGGAATCAAGTGTGCAGTTATATAGGCCCCGCCATCCAGTAGCCATAGCTTCTGATATGATGGGGAACAAATTCACTGTTAATTTTTATGTGATTGTCTGTTGTTCTGCACCCATGGACACTGTTATGAATTTTACAAACTAGAGTTGGGCAATTTCATATCATTGGCGTGTGTTCTGGCAAGATGGCTGAGGTGGAACACTGATTTTAACTGACAGTACAACTTTAGCTCCCTTGCTGATTCAGTAGTAGTAAGCATCCAGGCGTGGTGCTCTGTGTCTATGGTACACCTCTTTCAGTAACAGAAAGAGAGCGCATGGTGTACAAACTTATTTATTTGAAGGCACCCTGCATTGGCTTCATGTCTATGCACCAACGGGACATTCTTTTATCGTGCCTGTCATTTTGTGCCGGTTGTTATTTCCAGCTTTTATGGAAATTTTAAGGTAAGAAATAAGCGGTGAAATCTTCAACTGTTTGAAATTGGAACCCGAAATGAACTGTAATGTCTGAACTCACGGCAGACTAAATATTTTACCTCCGTACCTTTTAGATGTGGTTCAGCGTCCATGAAAGCGGTAAACCTCGCGCTCCCTTATCTGCGATGCAGTTGCTCGACCGCAGCGCTCTTGTGACGTCATCAGAGCCGTCTCTCACGTGGAGGCCCTTTGAAGGCAGTGCTTGGTGGAAATGTGGGCTGGAAATCTGGTGGTGTGGACCATGGTGCGGCCCCATGGAAGAGATGACTAGTACAGCGTCACAGTGTAATGACACACTATCACAAGCCAGTGTGTATACGAAAGCTAGCTATGCATTTGTTAACGGATAAATTAGTTCAGCTTCAAACTGGCTCAAGCAAAAATCGGTCATTGAAGAGAGTGATAAAACAAAGGACTTCAGATATCTGTTTTGAATGTCCTGTAGTTATTTGTTCCTTTATGACTTATGGAATTTTATTCATCTAAAAAAAACCCAGCTTAAATTGGTTAAATGGGCTGCTTTTGCAGTATTCTCATAAACCTCTCTTAGCGGCTTGCGCTTAATTTTCTCATCTATCAGGTCAGAGCATCCCTGTAAACCGCTTCCATTGTGTTTGTAAACATGACAGCTTTGCTAGCGCGCAACTCGTTTTCTGTGCTTTATGACCTCTGACTGAAGATGCGATACGTTCGCTCGGTGTCGGCACGCAGCATGAAGCTCTGTTTATAGTCCCCAGCCCAGGAGGAACTCGTACGCAAACACTGGCGTGCGGTATCGAGAGTATCATTTCACAGGCAGGCACCCGTCCAATGTTTACAGTTCACACTTTAGCATATTTGCGCAAATGAATCGGGGGGGGTTGGAGGCTGAGGGGGGAGGGGGGGGGGGTTATATATGACCCTACCGGAGAGAGCCAGCTAGCGTTTATTTAGCCCGTATAGTCCGTGGCGCTGGCCGATCCGAGCAGTAGAACAGGTGCGTGCGGGCGGGCTTGCGCAGCGAACCGCGCGGAACTGGGCCCGGCTCACTTTGCTGGAAATCCTTTCCTTTTTTTTTTTTTTGTTGTTTAATCTGATGCTCGCTGGAACGTGTGCACAGACGGGCTGAGCCGGAGCTCTGAAACGGGCTATGCACAGCCGAGCGAACGCAGACCGTTACGAAGGTTCCAACGAACGGACGGGAGAGTAGAACCGCAGGCTGTTAAACTCTAGTGTTTCCTCCAGGCGTCGGAGGTGCGCGATGCCTGCTGTTTGGACCAATCGCAGTTCACGCTCACTGAAATGTGTTTATGTGAGGTGAGCAGTCATATCCTCATGCTATGAACTATTTTTCTGCCAGATTGCGTGTGCATCCGATTTTTAATGTGAGTCATGCACGTTGGAGAAGCCCCATAACCTTGCCTTCTAGAAAAAGATTTAGGGACACTAGCTGTAAAAAAAGACTTTTTTTTTCCATAAAAAGGCACAGAAATGGATATTGTCATGACCCACAATCGGCGTCGTGTGACACGCGTCGCCCTGACTGAAAACGATTGCCGACAGCACCAGGAAATGTCCTTTACTGGGCATTATTAAGGTCAGGGGGTTACCGTGGCAGCTGTCGCTAAGTTCCTGGCTTTGAACCCCCAGGTCCCACCTGCCATGCCCCGTCGCCGTTTATGCATTGAAACGTGACAACTGGCAGAATTTTCAGCGGTGGTATCGCTAGATAAAAGGGGTCCAGAAATAGCTCCCTGTGATACTAAGAAGGTTGATGTATTCAGTCATTTATATTTAATTCCTCCCCAGACCAGCTCTTCCTTTGGCACAGTTGGGATTTTGTCGTGAAAGCTCTTGTGATCTTCGCCGTGAGATGGTTGCGCTCAAGTATGGCCAGCTGTCCTAATGTTTAACCATGAGATGTGATGCCCTTGATGAAAGAGTCTGTCTTGTTGATCATGAGATACCGAAAGAAAAACTTTTGATATCAACGAGTTAAAAGTAAAAAAAAGAAACTGAAATGGGAATGCTGCTATCAAGGTTGTCAACAATATGTTTCCGTATCAACAATATTGATACAGGAAAATATTTTGACACCCGCATGTTCTGAACATGTGTTGATATCGAATGTGAGAATGCTGATATCAAATTGACTGTTTTGGTTCCCAATGGGAATTAAGATGTTAAATCGTTCTCCCTCTCCTGGAACCACGCCACAAGTCTAGACATTCGATCTGCGTTGGACTTAAGCGGAATGGTAAGTGCTGTGGTAATGTGGGAAATACTGCAAGGCACGCTTCTTTGATAGTCTTCCTCAGATCCGTGCTCACGTGTCACCCAGCCAACCCCGCAGTATTCCTCTTTTCCCACGTTCACCCCGTTAAGGTCCGCTGGAACTCTGTCCTTGGAACGGTGTGAGAGTCTGATACAGGGGAGGATGCAGAAGGTGTGTCCCCTTTGCCTTTGCTCGTTCTCTACATATCTTCTTATCTGCTATTAATGTGTCTGTGCAGTGCTGAATTCTGGGTAATGGATTACGGAAATGAAATGGAGACTCCTGTTTTGATAGCAGCGCCAGAGCTCAATCAAGCAGCGGGAGGCTTCTGCAGAGCAGAACTCGCGACGCTGTTTTTTTTTTTACTTTAACAGAGGCTTAAATTCCCCTGCAGAGTCCCCACGCTCATGTCTCCCCAGCCTTTCAAGTGAGCAGTCCAGTGTGCGCGCCGCTCCCGTTCTGCCTGCCCCGGAGAAGCATTGCATCATGGTCTTTGAACACCGCCGAAGTGATGGATGATCTCAGTCCCGCAGTGTGTCTGCGACACGCCAGCCTCTCGCTCTGCAGAGGAGTCGCCTCCTCTCCCTGACCAGGCGGTCATTGGAACACTGTCCCAGTTACCATAGATACATAAGGCCACTGCCACAGTGCGGCGGCTCCTGTGTTCGTGGGTGTCATCTGCAGATTTTTTCTGAGTACTTCCTCCAGTCGGTGTTGGTGATGTAGTGAGGGAGAGATCTGTTTTTCATGGTGTGACTAGCATCTAACTATAATGCAGGCCTTTTGTGGCATTTTGAGGGGCTCAAGCAATAAATGTCTGTTTTGTGACCATGGTGACTGGCAAAAAAAAAAAAAAGCATCTTCACAACATATCTTGGGCGCCATTTATGTTTGCTTCATTTGTTCATCTGAAAATGATATAAATATCATTTTTAGATTTTAGCCACAATAAACATTTACAGCAAGTGTTGCAGATGTCTCAAAGAACTACAAACGTTAATTATAGGCTACATGCACTGGTGAAAGTGAATACATGGTGATGTAGGACCACACTGGCATAGGATCAACTGCGCTGTGCAGTTCTCTGAATTTATTACGCGGATTGCGCGTCGCGGTGCGTAATTGCTGCGTTAACTCAGCCTGCGCGTGAATCATGGCGGCTCCGACGCGAGACGCGTCTGTGTCGCGATCGCGGCCGGTCTCCCCCTGATCTCGTCTTCGCCGCCGGTCCGCAGCCGGCCTCGACAAATCGAAGCTGGCGTTCTGAGACGCAGCCAGAGAGACAGGTTGCGTTGAGTCCGATCCAGTTTTTTTTACAGTCACCTGTTGTCCGTGTTAGTGGTCCCGGTTGGGTTGGTGGGGGGGGGGGGGTGTTTTTTTCAGCAGTCCTGTCAGTCCCTGGGGAGCGCGGAAGACAGTCTCTCTCATTTCCACCCTCATTTGATTCTGTTCAAGGCTCTCGCGCGCGTGAAATATTTCCCTGATTTACGCCGAGCGCATCTCCAGCAGGGCATTTGTATCGATTCCTGTCCTTTTTTTTTTTTTTTACACTTTATGAGTCTCGGCGAATCCCTTCCGAATAAATTGCAGTCCCGGTCATCTGCGTGTCAGAAAAAGAAAAGGATGGGTTGATGCTACAAAGGATTTAATCTCAGTGGCTGCATTTAGATGACAGCATTGGCGTTCAGTTCCATCAAAGATCGAATCGTCTTTTGCAAAATTTTCTAATAAAAAGGTGAACTGGGTTTAAGAAGAAACATTTTACAGAATATCTTGACTAAATCTGGTATGTCTTTAAAGCTGCAAATATACTTTTGCAATCAGTCTTTACGTTAATCAGGCCATTTAAGGCTGGTTGATTGTCTAACTCTTCTACATCGATACATGGTGATTAAAATCATTCCCCTGCTGGGGATCCTGGCGATTTGACCACTGGTGCATGCCTGAAGCACTTTAATGCAGAAGCAACAGCTGGCGTCCATATACAAAGAAATCAAACCAGACCCAACACAACATTAGACACAACACAGCCACATCTGTCTTTTAAACAGGGCCCTCTGATAGCCAGAAGTCTCCGTCCTCTTTTTAATTGGAAAGGGAATCCATGAGATATTGGCTTTTTTGTTCTCGGTGCTTAAGGAATGGCCCGTAATAAACACAATTCTGCGTAACGACACGGTCCAATCGCTGGATGTTCGGGATTTGTTTTGGGTTTGTCTGCACGTGCATTTTGGTTGATCTCACCTGCCCCTCAAATGCTCACTGCACCTGTTTTTACTTCGGTCTGAAAAATCCCTCTTTTTGTCCCTTTTTAAGGGAAGAAGAAGACTCTCTTTAAGTGAGTGGAACGGAGAGACGGGCGAAACGGTGCCAATATTGAAATAACAGGGGCACATTTAAAATTCTCGGCAAGTCTGGTGGCTGACGCAGGAAAAATGATGTGGGTGGACATGCGTTTCTTCACTTTAGTGATGTCGGGGACTAAAGCACCACTTAACGTTTATTTTCCTGTGAGGTATTTCATTTTTATGTATGGCATTTCACTGCAGCGAGCGCAATGGCTTCATTTTAAAAATTGCTTCGGGGAGTGAGCGTTCAGCGTTCCTTTTTTTTTTTATTCTTCGCTTTGTGACTGAATTTTTCATTAAGGATTTAGGAGAACACTATTATCTCACATAATGAAGTGTGTAGTTTATTGAAACGAAAGCGTTTGTTAAACTAATTTGAACCACTGAGGTCTTTGTAATTGAATTTCCTACAATGCAGTACATTGCTGTGGCAGCGTCTTACATTGTCACCGTGGATCCTTTACATGGCCTTGTGTACATTTACTGAATACAGAGCTCACACTTATTTTGAATTGGAAGTGGTGTATACATTTGACTAGGCAGTCTAGGCAAATGCTCATATGTTTCTATATGATTTTCCCCATTGGTAGAAATGTCAGTACTGGGATTGGTCAAGTGAGAAATTGTGTCATTTGAGAAAGGAATGTTGAGCACAGCGGGTTGACTGAAAGTAGAGGCACCGGGTGGGGGTGGGTGGGTGGGGGGGTGTTGCCATGGTTCCCAGGTTTGGGTGTAGTGCTGTGCTCCACGCTCTGGTACAGCGTTCGGGTGCAGAGCCTGTACTGGCGGCGCCGCCCGCAGGCCAGCTCGTAGTTAGCCTCAGTGCCAGCGGTGTGTGAAATGTCCTCCTCAGACTCTGCGCTCGGTGCGCAGGTCAGCTGGTGAGCTGTGAAAGGAGAAGATGGAGCGGCTGGCAGTGCTTGTGCGTCTCTGCACTGCCCTGGATCCATCCCGGCTGTGTGTGTGTGTGTGTGTGTGTGTGAGCGCGCGCGTGCGTGTGTGTGTATGTGTGTGTGTGTGCGCGTGTTTCTGTGTGTGTGCGTCTGTGTGTGTGTGTCTGTGTGCCTCTTACCCCAGCGCTGTGCTGAAACAGTCAGGCTCAGGCAGCTGCAGTGAGGCGGCCCTGCTGCCTGCCCTGCTGCCTGCCCTGGGAGAGACGGTGCTGAAAGCTTTACAGGCTCAAGCTGCTGGGGTTAAAGACATACAGCACCCCAGACCTCTCCTGCCAGACATCCACCTGAGCATCTCTCTGCTGAGTGGCAGCCCATTTAATCAGCTGAACACTATGACTGCACATTAATGTAGGAGTGACCTCTGTCAGCTGTAACCATCAGTGCTCCAGACCTCCCCTAAGCAGGCAGTTTACTCTATCAATGTTCTCCAGTGGATCATGGACACGGACAGTCCTCCCGACTCCTCAGAGTGACAGGCGCTTTCCATTCCACTGACTGTATTTCTGATGACGTGCGAGCTGTTAAACTGCAATCTCAAATGGCGAAAAGATGGATGCAGGTTCAAATCCCGGCTGCACGTTTTCTGGCTGTGCCTCGTACATGCTGAAATGTGATATAAGAAATGCAGACGTGTTAGCAATGCAAGTCATCCTGACCTATGCGCATAAAAATGTCACAAGGGGCTCCCGAGTGGCTCAGTAGGTAAATGGTGCTTGTGGGAAATTCTTCATTATTCAGAGATTTAAAGCTCAGCTATAGTATGTCATTAGCTAACTATGACAGAGCCCGCAGTGATGAGACATGATTAGCTTCATCCTGCAAGCCGTAGGGTCAATGTTAGGGTTCCTAAGGGTTCCTCAGGTTACCAGTGCATTTGTTTCTCCCTAAACCGCACCAGATGCCTGTCGGTTGTCCTTAGTGAAAGAAAATCCTCTTCCCAGATCAGCTCCAGCTCTCCTGTAGTACTGTGTGACCAGCACAGTGTAAAATATTCACTGGCTCACGTTGAAGAAGTGTGTGTTGCAGCTGTATTGATACATATGTGATTGTAGGCTGCTGTGGGAAATATATTGTGGGGGGAAAGGTAGTTGATAAAGTGGTTGTGTTGTCACGAGAGGCGAACACACCTTGCACGGTGACCTTGCGTGTCAGTGCTATAAGATTACCCATGATGCTGAGTGATCAGATGTGAAGGGCGTTATTTCAACTGGCAAGGCGGGGGGAAAATCGCACGGCAGATGTTTCAGCGAACGCCGCGTTTGTGAAGGCTGCGTGACGGAGGTAAAATGGCAGCTCGGGAACTTTTTCTACCTTCTGTGGCTTGCAGTGACATCGATAATTGAATGATTGAGTTTGTTTTGAGGAAGTAGCAGGCAGACTTTCTAACTGATGAATAGCATCAGGGACTCTTTATTATTTTTAATATCTGTTGGCATACATAATGGGGTACATGGTCATTTGTGTACAATCAGTCAAATCAGTCATCCTAGTGGACATCGTTCAAAATTGGCATTCTTTTGTCCTCTGGCAGTAACTCCTGGTCATAGTGAAATTTTGAAATGCTTTTCTCAACTGAACTTTTAACGAAATTTTCCATGTCTTTTTAGCCCTGTGTTCAGTGTTCCTACGCTATGGTTCTGGCTGGAGTTGGTACTGAAACGAACGCGGCTAGTTGGATAATGCTACTGCAGAGAGCCGGTGTGAGAACCGGGCCTGGTTCATTCGGTCAACGAGACAGACGGCGCGGCTGGTCACCGGCTGTTCGCAGTGAGTGACAGGGGGAGCCGTCACCGCAGACGGCTGTACGGGGACGAGTGGCGTCCTCCCAGGGGAGGAGGACGAGGCGCTAACGCTAGCGCCATCAGGCCTGTCCTCCCGTCATTCAGCCCTTCTCCTGGCCACACAAACAGGCCTTCTGCTTCTGTCCCATCCCCCACTGCTGTTCCTCAGCCCTCCTTTTCATTTCCCATAAGCCACCAAGGCTTCCTGCTCACGGGCTCCAGTGACTCCTCCCCTCTGATTGTTCTCGCTGCTGTGGTTTTAGTACAGTGGGGATATGACTCACGCTCGCTACGGGGTCCCTCCCAACAATCAAATCAGGGAATGTGCGGCCCTTCTGGCTTTGGCCGTTACTTAGCAACAGAACCCCAGCTTCCCCTTGGCTTCTGGTTGTTGAGGGATGATTGCTGATTGCGAACATGGCCGGTTGGATCCGCGTGAAAATCAATTGCGGTTTCTCGGCATATTAACGTGTCGTCTGTTCATTTTCAAATCAGGCTGAACAGTACAAATTCGGAGTGCGGAAATCAAATTGTTGATTCAAAGCTTTTACAGTCCCCGTTCACAAGTTTCATAACACTAGACACGAGCTGAGTTTCTTTTAGCTTTGATACATTCCATTTTTGTTGAGCGAGACATGGGTTTGACCAATGTTTTGAATGAGTAAATTATTTTTAAGAGAACTCATTGGCTGTGCAAGTGTACTTACAGTAATGCAGTAATAGCTAGCCCAGTGGGCTTGTATCATTCAAGAATACTTAAAGATTATGGGACGCAAGCCGCAAAGGGAAAGGATGCATGCTTCTTTGTACACAGAAACTGTGTTTGTCTGAACAGAGGATGATGGGAAATAGGCTCATCTTATTTGCATAATGTATTTGAATAAACCACTGAGAAAGGAGGAATTGCTGTGCATTTTCCCTAAGGTTGCCTTACCATTTCTCTCCTTAATGCACACACCACGCTGTTTGAATCTCTGTCCTTAATTAAATACTATTTAAGTTCTTATTTTTAAATAAATAAGTATTTCAAGCTTATCTGCATTTTATTTAACCCTTATTTATTGATACTCATACTTTTTACTCATATGTCCATTTTTTTTTTTTTTTTTACAGAATTAAAGAGTTATTCAGGCTAAAATGAATGAAAAGCCTTTGTTGCCATAGCTCCACATAGCTGACTCACACTACAATTTCCCATGATGCATTTCTTTCATGATGCATGCCCTCAACCGCTAAAAAATCAAGCATTGCCCTCTGGGACAATGAGAAAAATAATGGAGCGCAGTCTGTCTTCTGGAAAATTCTGAGAAATATTGATGATGTTCTTTTGACGCAAGTGGCGTAATCTATCCAGGATGTCCATATTGACCTCCTCAATGACCTCTCCCAGAGACCCCTCTCAAATCCACATCTCTTTGCTGTCCTGAATGGTGGTGAGGACCATTAATGTTAATTCTCAGGAACTTGCTGAAACACTACTGGGAACGGTTGTGTGGTTTGTCTTATGATTATTTCACACATGTAAATTGTGGGATGATTAAGCATGAAAATGTGATTTTGGATGAATTTACCCTTTAAAATAAACAAGACACTGTATATAAAATGTGCCGTTCAAACCATTAACCTTAACAAATCCTGTTGGCAGTCGGCGTGGTTGTCTTTGCTGTAAACATTTGCAGTTGTTTCAATTGGCTCTTGGGGAATGTAATTAAATCCTTTCCTTCATTACAGCGTTTGCTTCACATGAGAAAGAATGAATGCGTAAGATGCCTAAAGGAGCGGAGCTGTATTATTGTATTATGCCGGTCTGTTGTTATTCTCCTTTTATTACACGACATTTTATTTTCCGAAAAACACATTTTTGTTCCGGGTGAACAACACCACAGAATTGACCCATTTGCTGTCGGCTTGGTTATTAAATCCACTGCAGCGTTCCCTTTTCTTCCTGGCATAATGATGACCAATTAAAATGGGGGCCGGGGGCCCGTTATTTCAAACGCATGTAAATATCGGCCCCGTTCTCGCGGTCGCGGCGTAGCGCGGTGGTGATGTGTTTGCGCACAGCGGCGCTCGGTGTGGGTCCGGCGTGTTCGCGGGGTGAAAGGGGCCCCGTCCGGCACGCTGTTTGACCTTAGTAAAACAGCCCGTCGAAACGGCGGGTCGCCGAACGCTCCTCGCGGGGGAGAGAGAGCGCCCCGCTGGGCCCCGTGCACACGCTCGGTGGGCAGGGGAGAAAAGGGCCGCCCTGCTCACGGATCACACGCTGCGGCGGCAGACACGCGCGCTCGCTTGGATCGGCGCGTGACCGCCGTGCGCACACACACACACACACGTGCGCATGCACACACGGGGACATGTATTCATAAAGTCATACATTCACACACACACACGCGTGCGCACACACACACACACACGTGCACACGCACACACGGGGACATGTATTCATAAAGTCATACATTCACACACACACGTGCGCATGCACACGTGCACACGCACACATGTGCGCATGCATTCATAAAGTCATACATTCACACACACACACACACACGTGTGCATGCATACACTTGCACAAATACGTGGTCACGCTTGCACACACACATACACACACACACACATACCCACACTCTCATTGTACAATGTGCCGGTCTATGGCTGCTTGTAAATCCACCATCCCCCATTAAAATACAAATAGTGGTTATAGAGTCTGTGGTTATTGTATGCTTTGGTGCTGCTCTGTTTTGACCAGCTGTGTGAGAGAACCCAAATTGCCGCCATGATTCTGCCCTTCATAGTAGCAGATTAAATATAGTGGCACCTTTCTTTTTTTTAACCATTTACAATCTTGGTTAGAACACCCTTTGGTGACATACAGAGTCTACTCCACATTACTTTAGATTGAGGAATTCACTGCCTCTCACCTGAGCCACAGAACTGACCTGGAGTCCTATAGGCCAGGAAATGTCATTTAATTTCACTGAGAGATGCTTGGCTGGTGCTGTTGGCCCGATAGCTGAATAATACACATGGGGACACGAGAGAAGGTGGCCGTCCATCCCGTCCTGTCTTCTGTCTTGTGCTTTTTCTGTTCAATGAGAAACATGTTGTTTTTCTGCGTTAATCATACTGACCAAGCCTCGCCACTGTTATCATGGTTTTTTTGCATCACTGATCTTAGGAACCTGCGTAGATGAGATACTAAACCTATCTAGTATGCCATGTATTTTTTGAATAAATAATTTGTGGGCACGTGCGAGAGACTTCCGAAACGCATGCCTAATGCCGCGTGGCGCTCGTCCCCTTTTTGTGATGAGGCCGTTTCTTTGTGCGTTTGTGGGAGACGGGACTGCCGCTCTCCATTGTTCTGTGTCGAGGGCACTTTTATATTGTATCGATTTACATTTTTATGTGGGCCAGCGAGGACAGCGGAACGCTATGCAAATGAACGGTTTCCTTGGCGATCCCCGACGACGACTGCCAGGCTGCTGCACGCCGCGCAGGAGACGAGGAGGCCGAGCGCGTGGGAGGGTTCGTTCGTTTAACCCGCAGCTAGCGCTAGCTAGCGCCTCCGCTCTGCGACGCAGCGCTTTCTGTCAGACGAGCCTTGCCCTTTTTTGAATAGGTTTATGATACGTACTGTGTATCGAGTCCTGTCTGATTTCCCCCCTTTCATTAGACACGTGAGCTATCAAATGTGATGTTACGATCAGTGGAGTTTCGCATTCAGATGAATTAAGAATAAGGTAGGGGTCTTTAATCCTGGTTCTAGGGAGCCCTGGGGTGAACTGCTTTTTGTTCTTTCCTTGAAATCGGCGAGGAACGCGGACCTGAGAGGTCAGATAGCTGTGTAAGCGGCCGCTTTAATTGGCCAATTAAGTGCTGAGTAACGAGGAGAAGCGAACGCACCCAGTGGCTCCGCTGGACCCGGGCGGGCCGTCCCCGCTGTGAGGGCTATTACGATTGGACGAGGGCTCCTAATGCACATTCGACAAAGAGCGCGCAGAAATACCAAGCCGGCCTGGAATGGGCTCCATCCCATGCTGAGCTGCGGTCTAATTATAACAGTGTGTTTATTACCTCTGCCCTCCACTGTGCCCGAGAGGAACTGTGTGTGTTTTTCGCCGTGTAATTCCGACAAAAAGCGGAAAAATCTTTCTCGATAGTGAATTTTTTGATATTGGGTTGCATCGTAGGTTTATCGCCAGGTGAATCTAAGTGTTAATTAGCCCTGTGATATATATCTGAATGTAATTAGTTAGCTGGCAGTCATTTTTGCTCGTAGTCAATGGTATGGTGAGTGCAAAGATTAGTGTTGATTCCTGTATTCAAGAAGACTGGGTGTAAGGGCTAATTATCGTGGCTAATGAGTATGACTATATTTAATTGCATGTACAGAAAAGTGGTCTAGAAAGAGTGGTGATAACAAATGAAACTGGAAAATTGCATTAGCTGTGAGAAATGGCTGTTTCAGAGTTAGAGAGGACCATTTTTTGAAAGGTTTTGAATGGCTTATAGTATCCATGTAGCTTACTCTTATGTGCTTGCTCTCCTCGTGTAGTGTGTACATTAGAATTGCCATTCGAACTGCAATCATTTGGTGAATGAAGTAGCCAAATCTGTTTCACACGCTTCTCTCAAAAGCGTGTGAAAGGCCAGTGTTCAGTACAGAGCTGCCTTGTGTGGCTGTGGTCCTCATAACCTGCCATTGGTCTGATTGATGGTAAACACTTGTCATATCTGCTCGCTGTTGTTCTGAATGTAAGAGGAAACCGTAGCAACAATGGAACAAGAACGGCATTGTCACCGTGTTCGTTTGCGACAGCGCTGCCGTTGACCCCGCTGCTAAACTGTAGCACAGCTAATGGAAGCATTGTCTGGCTTGGTGTTTGGCAGTTAGTGAAAAGGTTCAAACCGGAAGCGCCTAAATTTGGCACCGCCCGCCATTTCTCAGAGGACATATCCTGAACCTGTGAACCGGAATTTTGGAATGCTTTGTGTAACCTTTTTTGTTTTGCGCTTCCTGGTAAGTGAATGATATTAGTCGGCTAATTGATTTAAAATCGCTTTTTAAAATCACATGTTTTTTCCCCTTGCTCTCCACAGACAAATGGCTATGAACTGAACACAGAACGGCCCTATCCCTGCACCGGTCGTTAATGTTTTCTTACAGTTTCTAACTGAGGCTGTCGAAGGCCTGCTTTGAGTTCAAATTAGAGACGCCCACCTTCACCAGCAAACTGAGTGTTCTTCAACGGGCCGATTTGTGGGCCTGATTTGAAAGCCTCCGTTCATTGGCTGTTTTATACCCCCTGTGGCGAACGCACAGGCGCTCGTTTAGAGTCCGAGGGAGGCGTTCGCCAGATTTACGCAGTCGGCGGGAAGCCCGAAGGAAATGTGCTGCTCTTATCGGTCTCTCCGGGAGAGGGGCCCGTGTCGTAAATCCCCCTCCCTCCGGCGGGTTAGCCGCGGCGGGGTGGAGAGGCCGCCGTCGGCCCCGTCCTGCGGAAGCGGCGATTTGCCGTGCCTCCCGCCCGCGAGGCCGAGCGGGACGGCGGCTGACCAATCGGAGCCCGGCTGGGGCGGGGCCAGCCCTCGCCGCGGCTCGTTTTTTGCTGTTTGTGTGGAGTTTTTTTTCGCCGGTAGGTTTGGGCCATTAGTGTAAATGTCTGAAGCTGAAGTGAGACTGGGCCTACGACCCCTCTGTGGCTCTAGGTGTTTCTCTCCCCGCTCAGTCAGAAAAGGCCCACTCCAATATCACTGATATTTTTAGGCTTCTGAAGGGCTGGAGTAATGGAGGCATTGATTTTTCTGTCCAGAATGGTAAATTGAGAAGGTCTGCCTCCATTTCCAGTGTGGATCATTTTGCTGATCGGATGCTGAAGTACTGTTCTGTGTTGTTGTGGCCGCCATGCTGCTTAAACCTCGTGTGAATACAGAGCAGAACAAAAGTAGAATTTGAAATTAAAATGTCCCCTCTTCTTTTATCCTGAGTAACAAAGGTATGCATTTCTCAGTATATCAAGAACGGATTCTGCTCTCTTCCCGGTCTAAGCCCATAGGACAGCATCTAAAACTGCACTGCTGCTCCCATCTCCTCTGTTTTTATAGCTTAGCTATAACTATGTGTGTGTGTGTGTGTGTGTGTGTGTGTGTGTGTGTGTGTGTGCATGTGTGTGTGTGTGTCGATGTGTGTGTGTGTGTGTGCGCGCCTGTTTTTTGTGTGAGTGTGTGTGTGAGTGAACTCCTCCATGCCCGGGGGGAGATGGATTGCACATGGAGTAATGGAGTGTGCTCACACACACACACACACACACTCACACACACACACACTCACTCACTCACACACTCACACACACACACACACACACACACACACACACACACACACACACACACTCACACACTCACACACTCACACACTCACACACACACACACACACACACGCGCGCACGCACGCACAGAGCATAAGGCCGTATGAGTCACAGGCTGGGTAACCGCAGCGCTGGCCCCACGCTGTGTCCGTGCTGACGTTCAGTCCCTGTCCGCGGTCCAGAGCGCGGTATGCGAGCGCACTCACAGACCTCAGACCTCAGAAGCATTTCCTCCATTTTTTTTCTGCAGCCTGCAGCTCACCCACCGCCCTCCGTACTGGCAGTTCTGTTCTCCGTCCTCCTGTGGAGGGAACGAGGGGAACAATCACAGGGCAGTCGCGTGACCCTGAGAAATTTTGGCCGACTTTTGATTGCCTCCACCAGCCAGTTTAGCAAAAGGTTGCATGCCGAAATATTGAACTCTGGGAAGAGCAGACTAACCTGTCAATCTGGAATCCTGAAGATTCCAGAGCAGACTAATTTGTCGGCTGGAATCCTGTGGGTATTAAGGGACTGAGATCAAAGTGCTCAGATTTCCCAGAATGCATCGCTCTCCTGTCTGTGGCTGTCAGTCTCTGCGCTTTCCCCTCTCGGACTGGGCACTTGTATATGCCTCCTGCCTGGCGCCGGGCTCTGATAATAGAGCCAGCGTGTCCGGTGTCACCCTCTCGTCCTGTGGCTAGACCCGGGGAGATATCACCGTGTCACTTCCTGTGAGTCACAGGCAGAGCATGCTGGCGGAATGCGGAATGCCAAATGGAATTTCACCCTTCCCCTTGGAATGTCGGGAGTACAGTGCTCTTCAGGCCGGAGCAGCGCATGGCCTTTTTCTGTCCTGTCGCAGGAAGTGACCTCCTCATCAGAAAATCTCACACGTCCGGTCCGGTGGTGTCAAGGAATCGCTTCTACTGCACTTGTGTCATTATCTTGATGTCGTAGCTCATTGTCATGCCTCCTAGTTTGACTTACTGTAACTTTCTGACCTAGCCTATGCTTACTGTGTAAACTGGACTTAATGTGTTCATGGTTATGAATAACTGTTACATAATGAGTATTTTACCGTATCGGACCTGTGTTTTGTAGTTGTTCCAATGACCTTCGGTACGCGCTCATTGCATGTCGCTTTGGATAAAAGCATCTGCCAGATAAATGCTATGTAATGTAATGTAGTGCTTCTCCGATCTCACTGTTTTAAACGGTCTCTGTTGTACCTGATCTTGTGCGTATCCAATATGAACACAAACGCATGGCTTTCTTTGTATTTAGTTAAGCTTGTATGAATCTGGTATAAAAAGAACATCAATACACACATATAAAGTGTAAATTTATTAATAATGTGGTAATTAGTGTCAGTTCTCATTTTTCCTTTGAACAATAATCGGAACCATAGTGAGCTTTAAAAAAAAAAAAAAACTTTTAAGAGCTTTCATTGCTTTGATTTATTTCTTCAGAGAATATGTGTATTTCAGAACAATTTATTTCTCTTCAAGTAGTGGTTTCAGTAATGGCCTTATTATGTTCATTACTGTTGTAGTTTTCTGTTTCATTGAAAAGATATAGAGGATCATAAACTTCTGAAGCATTTTCATTTTTATTTAGTAGCCTGGTGCGGTGTTTATGAATAATTTGCATATTAAACACTACTACGCTACGCATTATTAATTTATTTGTTCATTCAGTTCCCTGCTAACCACAGTGCAACATATTTTCATCCTGGGGTTCACAAAAATACATTGCACAATACAGTGTAAACTGTAATCATGGTGTATACATTCATACGTTTTTAATAGTCCTAACTGATAAGACAGTAAATCTGTCTCCATTAAGCAGTGGAATGTATGTATGTTTAAGTTAAAAGTTCACTGAAAATTTTGTTTGAAGAGTAAAGCAAGCTTTTTGTTTGTTTGCGGTTCCGACAAATTTCATGCTAGACAGAAGGCTTTGCCAAGGGTCAACAAACAGTATGTTTGGTCTTGTGAAAATGTCTGACAGTATATTGAGCCAAATAATGAACTGCTACAAAATTGCTGTTAAATCCAACTGGCAAACTGTAGAATCAGCTGCTGTTGAATAAGTGTATCTTCCGTCGTAATGTGGTGAAATCTACCTGGATGAAAATTAATTTAGAATAATAACGACATTTGGGAATTTTCCATCAAGATTGCTTTTGCGTTTCTGTAGATTTTGTACTTGCCTGCAGATTCCCTTGATAGCACCTGATTTGTTTGGGCAGGTTTAATTGAAGGTAAGAGATTAAATGGTTTGCAAAGCAGAACACATCAGAAATGAGGTGCAGCAGGTTCACAGGTTTTAGCTCCGATATAAGCAGCATTATTATGCCTGAAAAGCCACTGCATCTTGAAGGCATGTGCTGGTGATGAGAATAAGCTTTGAATGGTGCCAGGCCTCTCACTGCTCCGTAGACATCATGCATATGCACATTTAGTCATTAGCATATAGTTAATATGTAAATTATTAGCCTAGTTATATATATGCTGAGGTTTCACTAGCATATGTTTGACCCTATGAGAAGGGTTTGCGAAGGGTTATTTTGGAAGCGGTTCAGTGACTCTCAAAATCAGGCAGTTCAGGTTTTTCATCAGACAGACATCTGTTGGTCTTCTAGCTTTGACACTGGAACAGCGAGCACAGGAATGTGAAAGTCTTTCCCTGGGAATGAACAAAGGCCTCCGGCGAACCCGAGAACAGAAACGTTTTTGATGAGCCCGCAGTTCGATCCCATGAACAAGCTCGCAGGAATGCGGCCTCCGTACATTTTTGAACGCCGGCCCGGCGAGGCCAGGAAGTTACCTTGTCTTCATCTGAGGCGATGCGTTCCCCTCTCCGTTTCACTTCCTGCTTTGGCAGGCGCTGAAACGCCGCCGCCGCGGTCTTTCCCCTACCCCCCCTCCCACCCCCCCCACCCCCCCACCCCTCAGCCCGGCTCCTCTCTCACCTCTCCAGAGACGTCTCCTCCCGCCCGTTTCCCCTCCAAATGAAGAAATATGTCCGTAATATCGGGGAGGCTGAGGAGATGTTTTCGTGGTGCGCGCCGTGGCGGAAATTGAGAGGCGCAGTAATAATAGCGGCGGGCTTAGCCCGGCTGTTTGTGAAACAGGGCGGCGAAGCCCAGGACAGAGCACTGTTTCCCCCCCCACACGTCTGCCAAACATACGTGAGAGACCTTACACCCGCACCGCTTCTCCTGCTCGTACTGAACCCAGAGGGATGAAGTTACCCTTGTGGTGATGAGAACTACGCAGCAGAGACCAGAGAGAGGAAAACTAACTGTAGCCAAATTTTACAGTAATCTGACCAGAAGAAAAAAAATCCTGGACTGAGCACTTCAGTGGGGCCTACAGTGTTGGTGCTTGGAGAGCTTTTAAACTGAAGTTTCCTAGTTAAGTGTAAAGTAATGATGTGTATCCCAATGTAGACTAAAATGTGACAATTAATAAAGTATCGTACCTTATAATAATTATGTGCACATTATTTATTACTTCATCCAGCTGCCATGTGTGTCTCTTGAATAGGCTAGCAGCAGGACTGGTTGAACTATAGAGATGGACTGTGGAATGAGAGAAGATTAACAGTATACTGTATATTACATATAAGAACACCAGTTTTTATATGTGATGTGTACAAAGTACATTGGCACTCATATCATGTGAAGGCTGAAAGTGTATGTTTTCAGCACAAAAGAAAGTGGGTAGTTGGGCTATTCTCATTGGGTATCCATTCAATTCAATGCAGTGATGTTACAAAGGGAAAGATACACACGATGAGTGGCTAATGTTGTTAATGACAGAAGTTGTGATGAGAAGCACAGTATATAAATGCAAAATATATAAATATAAATTTAAAAAAAGTTGAATGTCTCAGGCTGACCACCGGCTGTTGAGTTTTATTAAGAGTCTCAGCATCAGTGCAGTGCAGTAGGAAATGAAAAGAAAATGGAGGAGCGTGGACGAAAGTGAGGCAGTCTGGAGGGTCTGAGTGAAATTGGTTTGGGCCACTGATTTCCCTGGGGCTTTCTGGGAGGTCGTTACCTGTGTGGTTTGAGCATGTTACATCTATGTTCCCAGCTTAGCTTCTCTGCGAACATGGGAGTCATGGGATACACGGCGCTGTACAGTAGTTCCCTATTCTGTGTAGTCTTGGGATGCATTATTTATACATTAGCTAGTGATGCAGCTGTGATTATTTGACACCTGCTGTGAAATTCTACCCTGGCATGAAGTTCACACACGCACGTGTACACGCAGACACATACACGCACAGAAACACAGACACACTCACACCCACGCACACACACGCACACACACGCACGTGTACACGCAGACACATACACACACAGAAACACAGACACACTCACACCCACGCAGACACACGCAGAGACACACACGCATACACACGCACACACACACTCACACCCACACCCACACCCACACACAGACAGACACACAGACTCGCACCCACACACACACACACAGACACACCCACACCCACACCCACACACAGACAGACACACAGACTCGCACCCACACACACACACACACACACACACACAGACACACACGCACACACACACACACACACACGTGGCTGGGGTTCACAGGTTCCCTCAGCCGTCGGGGTGGGCAGTCCAGGGTGACTCAAACAGCCCCAGCTCTACAACTGTCTAAAACTGTGTCCCGCTGAGTCACATTACTCAGTATTTTTACCTGCTTGACACAAAAACACAGAAGACGCAGTCGTGAGACAGCGACGCGCGCTACAGAAACGCTCCCGGGTTTGTTTTTTCGCAGGCGCCGCTCCGTAGACCCTAATGCGGAGCGAGCGCTTGGCCTTTTCCTTACCTGTGGCATTTCTCACGGCCGGCGCTCGCTGGGTACTGAGAGGCGGCGACAACAGTGCGAACCGGGGAGGCGAAGCTGAAGCGGACGAGGCGGCTCGCGTCCTCGGCTCACCTCGCTCCCCCAGAAGCCCCGCGGGCCGAGCGCGGTCTGAAGAGCGGGCCGCCGGCGCGGCCGGGCGTCTCCGTCGCGGGTTTCCTGCCGAGAGAGACCGCGGCACCTGAAGGGAGAGAGAGGCTCTTCTCTCTTTTACGCCTCTTTTGCTTCCACTTTATCCTTTCGCCGACGTGCTGGGATACCCTGCGCATTATCATTGTGGGCAGCAGCGTAGCATTGT
The DNA here is from genome assembly GCF_013347855.1 of Anguilla anguilla. NCBI lineage: Eukaryota > Metazoa > Chordata > Actinopteri > Anguilliformes > Anguillidae > Anguilla > Anguilla anguilla. The sequence continues at coordinate 7,513,475 of NC_049215.1, read as the reverse complement.
GGGTAAGGAACCGGGCTTGTAAAACGAAAGGTCATAGGTTCGATTCCTGGGTAGGTCGCTGCCGCTGTACCCTTGAGCATGGATGCAGTGTAAACGCTAAAGTAAAAGTTGTGTGAGTCGCTCTGGATAAGAGCGTCTACTAAATGCCTGTAATGTAGTCATGTCATATCGTGGTCATGTGACTAGCCGCCATCAACGAAATTAGCTACCTAAAACTCCCTTCTGTCCTTTCTCAAGCGCAAATTCATTTTGATGGAGGTGATCTTTCCGCAATCCAGGTGGCGTATATATTTGTTTTTTCGAAGACAAGCCCTTTTATTTACGGGATCGTCTGCATGCGTAGACACCAACGGGCCAGGTGCTGGCGATCGTTTTTCTAGCCTTCTATTCTTCTCTTCCCGACAGTCGGCGGTGGGAACACAATGCTGTAATAACACGGCGAGAGCCGGGCGGAAGGTGAGCGCGTCGTTAACGTCAGGGTGAAACACGACGCTTGTTACAGTCACCTTTCCTCCTACCCCGCGGTAATTACGGAATATTTGAATTCTACGGCTGCATTTTTCTTACGCGGCTGTTATTTCGAACGCTGTCGCTGTAAGTCTTCTCGGATGAATTTTGTTGGCACAGTTAATCTAAGTCAGGAAGGCCGGTTGGTCCTGAAAAGGTATTTTAAGTCGGAAGATTGGCTAAAAATCGCCTTCGGGATGGCGGAATTAGCATATGCCTCAAAGCGGCCGTGTTAATTTGAAGACTACCCTGCGGTCTGGCCCGGGGTCGGTAGGAATGCCTGTAGAAAGCCTGTCAGACGCCAGTGACGTGCGGCTCTCTTGAATCGCACCGTTCGAGAGGGGAGAGATGCCTGAATATAATTGCCTCCTCTCCTGTGTTCATCTATATTCAGCTGTAGGACTCTGTAGAGATCCTATTTTCCGACAGGGGAGAGTGTCTTTGCCACTGACAAGCGGAGTGGAAATC